>NC_136903.1:42466353-42709596 GCF_949606895.1 Notothenia rossii | reverse complement strand
TTTATTGCTGATTTAATTGTTGTGGGTGGCAAGTTTCTTCTTTTTAGATTAATCAATGTTGTTGAGAAATCATAATCATACAAAGAAATGATATTTTGTGTGCTAATACTTTCTCTTCAATTAATCTTATTCTGGTCTAAAAGTGTGCCATTGTGCGCTCAGAAATGACAGATAATCAGTTACATTTCTGTGGTCCCAGATGTCTTGTGAGGAAGTGATTGAACAGAAAGTGTTCTTCTTTGTTGGTGCAAATGTTTTCATGGTAAGCTGTATTTGAGATGTGTCAGAATGCCAGTTTACCTGCTCACGATCCCTGCTGCTGAATCATTGCCTGGTGAATACCCATGATTCAGAGCTTCGAGGGAACAAAGCATTTAAAGAAAAAAGCAGCAGCTCCATTTTCAGGGCAAATCCCTTCCCGGATGCTCGTCTGTCGGACATATCCGTTTGTTGTGTTAATGCCGATCCTTTCATGCTTCCTGTTTGTTAATCCTAATCCTGCTATATTCAGAAGTGATATCCTACATTTCCCAGAGTCCCTTTTAACAACCCACACAGAAGAAGCTTGTTGCAGTAGTGTAGGTGGATAATCTAATGACAAGCTGGAGGGGGGGTGTGGGGGGATCAGAGTCAGACGGGGCCTTGTTTTTGGACTTTTGGCCAATGTGTGTCTATGAGCTAGTGTAATGTTTCACTCACTTGCTGATATCTGTAATGCTCTGACTAGTTAAGCTCACTTGAAACATACACCCTCATAGATTTAGAGTTTTGGGGGATTTAGAATGAGTGTGTCTGCACATTAAAGACTTGCTCTGGGGGGGCTGCCTTACATTGTGCTGGCTTCCTGTAAACATGAATGGACACATGACAAACGTTTCACAGCACAGTGCTCACAGTTTGAGAAGTCCCCTCAAAGTTTTTCTTTGTTATATCTTCCAAATAAGTCTGAGCGACCTGGGTCTGCCTTCTCGTTTTAAGCAATATCACTGAGTTCTGTTTATCACCTGTCATCTTGGGAAGTGTAATTTTATTAATTCCGATAATGATGGTGATGACCCAGGTAATAGCCCAGAATTAGCTGTAATTGTCCTGGTAAATCAATTATCTTTTAATTATCGCTCAATATATCCATATTATTTAACTTTCTACACCTTAAGATAAAGCACATGATGCTATGTTCAGGCTGCTGACAAGGACGCAGCCTTTTATTACCTGGTATTTATTGTGACTTCTTGTGTTCACCACTACCTGTGTTAATAGTCCCAAGGTTGGAGAACAAAGTGGTAAATGAACAGCTTTGTTCCAGAAGCCATCGCTCAGAGGAATAAGTTGTAGCAGCAGATGCTGTGGAAGAAGCTGCTATTTATTTATTTGATTGTTCATATTTGTTCTAGTGCTTTTTAATTTCCTGGGATCTGGGGTACTTGTGGGGGTGTTCATTACACAATGGATACCTTGTTCTTTAACTGCAAACCAAATCTTCCTACCGGTACAAATATATAACCTGAACCTGACACTTTACAATGGCCTTTCCATTGCTTCAACTTGGTCACATGATCATTAGCCAATAATGATAATGATCAATGTAGCATTAATTAAATGTGACTGAGACAAAAACAGTGAAATGTCTTGGCTGAAGTCACGAAACGACAGCCTCTGCTCTTGAAATGGTAAAGAAAAAAGGACTAGAAACAGAACGGTTATTATCTGAACTTGTGTTTTTTTTTTTTTTTACAGCTCCTGCACATCCACTGGACACCCGTTCAGGCATTTCAATTATTTTGTCTACTGGGCATCTTCCTGGGACTGAGTGGGTGTTGACAGGTGGTGTTAAACTTGTAAAATAATATAGTGTGTATATCTTGGTGAATTGTAGATTGAGTATTTCAGGGTGGATTTTTCATTCAACCTTTTTACATATCAGCCACCCCGCTGAACCCCCCCCCCCCCCAAGCTTGTCTGGTTTTATTGGACAGATGTGCTTGTCTTTAATTCTGACCTTGGCAGGGCTTTTTGAGGTGTGCTTCATTTTCTCCAACCCCAACAGTTTCTACATCACTTCCCTTTGTTGCCACAGCTGGAGTAAATATATTTAATGTTGTTTTGTTATATAGGAGCCACAGAATCTATAACCTTAAATTCCAGATTCATCTCCTGCTTTTTACACAAATGTGTTGCCTGCCAGCATGATGTACGCCTGCTTCGGACCAAATGAAATCAAAAGCAAGGTCTGAACCTTTAACATTTGCTAGATTCTTCTCCAGTGCATGCTGTCCCTAACTTTGTATTTCTCTCTCTTTTCACACAAATGTGTTGAAGCCATGTTCAGTAGTTAGAGTGGTTGTGTGCAGACTGGGGTGGACAGGGACCCAAAAATACTGCTCCTGCAATAACCACAGTACTGACATCCTTTCATGAGCCTGTCCCCTGGAACAAGTAGCTATATTTCTCATTTATATTGCAGAGTGGAAGTTTAAAGAGCCCGGCTCCATCAGTGAGTCTCTGCTCTCAGGACATTGGTATAAAACGTGATTTGGTTACTGATGCATGTTTTCCTATGCAGACTCTTGTCAGTCTGGTATCAAAGCAATTATTTTCTTATCATGTAGTTTGCTGCTTTAGTGAACACATTAGTCCACTTCTAACAGGAGTACATGCACCAGAACTCTGTGACGGTGGATCATGGCTCTGGGTCAGCAGGGAGTCCATCACAATGCAGGCGCTCCAGTGGCTGGATCAGGGCTCACTGAGGCAGGACCGTCAGAACGTTAGTGATGGTCCACTTCTGATCCGTGCAGTCCTGAAGGACCAGCTGGAAGCTGAAGTCTGACTGGGAGCTCTCCACCAGCTCCAGGCAGCGCAGAGACTCCATGTTCTGGATAGACCCGCCCTGAAGGGACAGAGAGGGGGAAGGTGAGTGAAAGTACACAAGCAATATATATATTTCATAATAATTATTATTAATAGGAAAAGTGAAGAATGCACTCCATTTGTTGTTGCATCCCTTCAGCCAAATAAATTATTGTCAGATATCAAACCAACCCTTCGTGCTGATTTGCCTTTTTAAATTATTGAACCAATATTAAACTATTTGTAGATAAAACAACTAGAATTAGGCTTTGTGCAATAATTATGAGCATTAAGTACACTGAAAAAAATGACTTTTTGGCTTTGTAAATATTACTTTGATTTTATGTTTAAATTCTACAATACATTACTATTTCAGTAATTTTACTCAAAATGTCTCCTTTTATTTAATGTGTTACTTGTGTTTCTATGTAATTTTGAATCTTCATTTTGATAAGTGAATTTTAACAATAGCACCGAGTAAATATTACCTAAATTATTGTATTGACTGTACAACCTGTTAAAGCTATTACAATGTACATGGGAAATGCGAGTTAACTGTGGGTGACGTCAGAGGAAAGTATTTCCCGCGCACATTGCCCCGGACAGTCCACTCAGAAGGTTGACATTTGAGTGGAACTTGAAGACTGCTTGGTCGACCATTTCATTTGAATATTCATCGATGTGGAGTCATGTGAGTATGTTTATGTGCTTGGTTAACTTGTTACATTCCTATTAGCTTGTCAGCTGAAGTCAGTATTTGGTTATTAAAAATGTAAGGCTAAGTTAGCTAACATTAGCCGACAGAGTAGCTGGCTAACTAGCTCGTTATCGTGCTAGCAAACTTAGCCCGGTTTCATGCAGGTTACACACATCAGATATAATATATATTTTTTAAAGGCTTATTTGAAACTTCAAAGTTGTCGACTACGACAACATTCGCCGTTTATAATGGAAACTATGGTACTGGCGCACTTTTTAAAATTTGAATCGTTTTTTATTTCGGGAGAGGGGGGTGTTCATGGCTCCAGCTCAACAAAAGAAATACTCAACAGTATGTGCGATGCTACGTGATGCGGTCAGCTTCACTGCAGCCTAGAGAAGGACAAAGTGGTCAAGGAATATTATATTTGCAATGAAATATGAACAGCGCGATTTAAAAGGTGAGTGTGTCTGTGTGTTTGCCTCGATGGATTCACTATTGGCACTTTTCCACTGCAGCACGTAGCACAGTTTGGTTTGTCCCGGCCCGTAACAACATACTGATACCGGTTAGTAAAAACCATGAATTCATGCTTTGACAAGTCTGCGGTTTGTACTTGTTTCTTGCGTATAGCCCTTTCATTTACACGAGGCCGTAACAAAACGATAGAAACGGCCCCACAAACGATAACGGGTCCCAAGGTGGATAGATTTGCAAACGAAACGCTCTGGGGGGTCAAACGGCTCCGTGTAATCGCCTCTATACGATCATTTCCCGATAGATGAAGCCATAGCCCCACCTCTGCTGCTCACTGCTGTAGCATGGTCCGTAGCTACTGTCAGTAGCTACTGCTCGCGCTACTGCTACTGACCATTCTACAGATGTTAGTGCAAAATCTACAGCTCCTCTATCACAACCATCAGCAACAAGTGGACATGAAGAATTAAATTCGTTTTTATAACCTTGTTGTTTCAGATCAAAGAGGAGTTCCGAAGAATTACAACAATTCATCTAGAGCGAACCTTTTTGACCAAACTGGACTTGTACACCCCAAAACTGCAGGATATTTGGGACAAAAGGCGGAGTTGCAGGCACAAAAATAAGACCCCTGCTGGATTCACTCAGTCAGGTAAAGTGTAAAATTCATACAATTACAATCAATCAACGTATGTTGGGCTCTTATTCACTGAGAAAAGATCATAATAATAATAATGTAATGATCTGGCCGGCCTGACCAAGACCCAAAGCCAGCAGGGCATCTACCCAACTGACCCTGGGTTTCATTTGGCACATCATAGGATGTTTTAAGTTAAATGTGTATCAACTCATTTGTATGCATAGCTTGATCCTGCTTTGCATCCTTGCACCTAGTTGGTGCCTTCTTTTGTAGCAGGTTCAATTGACCATTACGCAATATCTTTTGCTTTCTCTCTACAATAATGTACTTGTCTGTTTTAACAGCTACATGTAGAAGATAGACGAGATGCCATCATCCGCTGCTTGATGGAGTTCCTTGGAGAGTCTACAGAGGAACTCATCAAAGACTACCAGGTAAATGTTCTGATGATTGTTGTATCCATAAACATGTTGTCTGTTCTTCAATATTTCTACATGGATATCTCTACAAGTTAGTGACTCATGCCAGTATGTGGAAAAGGCATGTCCTTTTAATTAAGTTTAACATTTCGATGAAATAAATTGGTATTTAATATATTTAAAATGAAAGCAAACATTTTACTTTATTCCATTCATTCTTTTTTTCATTCTTTCTCTAATGATCTTTTTTTACATTCTGATTCATAATTTGGTTTTCAGTAGAATTGAAGATTTGAGCCTTTAAACCCCCGATCCCACCTCATTTTCGCTAAACTGAATCCAGTACTATACCAGCTTTTACTTCCTGCTTGGAACAGAGCAGCTTTTTTAAACCAAGAAATAAAAGTGACTACAAATTCCCCTACATAACTTACCTACAATGTATCTACAAAAGGAAAGGAACTATAAAATCAATAGTTAGTTAAATACTAGGGCTGAACGATTAAAAAAAAATGTAATTGCAATTATTTTAAGTGATATTGCAATTGCGATATCAGGAAATGATCATCATTATTCTCATTTTCATTGAAACATTTTTTAATTATGATGGTGGGATTTTTGCGAGGATTTGTAACAAACAAAAATGTTTTCTTTACACTTTTCCTTTTACAAATATCGCACCTGCTGCGATTTGAAAATTGTTGTAGGCAATATTGCAGTTTCGATAACATTTTGATTGGTAGTTCAGCCCTAAAATGGCCACTTTAACCTAATGAATCACCTTTTGCATATTCAGTCACTTCAAAGAAAACATGTACAGTGTAGTGTATCTCAACACCGATTCACATGTTTTGACAGGATGTGAGCAAAGAATTCGTCAGAGAGGACTATGCTGAGCACGTCATGAAAATAGTTGTCCTTCGTGGAGGTGCAGCACACGAAGGCCCTGCCGATGTGTCCATCATCATCGAGGGAAGTGAGGTTCTTGATGACTGCAGATGTGTGTCAAAGGCTTGCCTTCTGCTCACGGGCTTCATACAGTATGCAATGAACTTAAGTTATCCACCGAAGATGAAATACACTTCTGAAGTATTTCAGAAGCTCTTTCTTGAGCTAAATGTCCTGAAGATGTCTCCAAAAGTCCATGCATTGTGCAACAAACTTGTAGCCTAAGTGTATACAAAGGGGTTTCTTCAACTTGCAGTTCAGAGGAAATACTTGGTAGTTATGGTGTCTTGCAACAGTGACCTTTTTCATATGTTTTGCCTGAGCCCACTTTGTACAACTACATGTTTTGTATATTGTTAAGATAATTTTTCAAAACCTTGTTGAGGGGGTTCTTGACACAGCACTTTTTAGTTTCCCCTGGAAACAGTTTCATTTGTTGTGCTTTGAGTATTTGCAGCTCAATGCGGCACAAGATTCTTTCTTCATTTGATTGTGTTTTGTACGTTTTCTTGAGTGCGTTGAATTCTCAGGGCCACTGTACAACTACATATTGTGTAATTATTCTCTATAACACTAAAAGCAAGGGATGTCAGGGATGAGTGATTGCACTTAGTTTTCTTGCAAAGTCATGTGCTGCTGAATATGATTCGGGCCTGTTAGCAATTAAAATCAATGTTTTGATGGTATAATGTAGCTTAAACATACCGTCAGTTTAAACGCTCTTTTATACTGAAAAACCAGAAATTCTTGTGCACAAGCAGTTAAGCTTTTATTCTGAAAATCCTTCATCTACGGTTAGCATTTAGAATGGGGCTAATATACGATTTCCTAAAGAGGTGAATTGAGTAGCGAAATGACATGGAGTGGTGCAAACCGAAACCTACTGATTTAACACTACAACTATAGATGTCGAGATACTACCATGTTGAATATTAAAGGAAAGTACAGTTTATTTGAATACATTATTGTTTACAGACGAGAGTAGCATTTGACAACATCCGGAATGACCGGAAACCAAACGAGCCGAGAAGTATTGTTTAGAGTATTGATTACAGCGTTTAGAATGTGTTACATGAAAAGTGATGAAAGAGAATATGAGGAGAAAAGGCGGGTTAAGCATATATTGAATGTGAAAAGTACCAATCCTCTGTTTAAATGCAACAACGGACATTAGAGACGAGGCGAGCCGGCTGGCGGGGAAGAGCCAGCAGAGGATATAATAGCAGCACCGGACGAGGGATTCGCCCTCTTCTCTTGCTCATGAGAGCCAGATCACAGCTGTTTTCTGCCGGAACAATATTCTGTCTGTAACACTACCGTGCCTTTTTTAATTAAAGTATCCCATTTGAATCTTCTCAGAGACTCCATTTAGTCTCATTTTAAAGCTTCTCTCCTGGACGCGAGAATAAAGAACATATTTAACAATTGGGGACCCTGACGTGATCCTCGCACAACCGGGAGAGACTACAGCAGGCTGCTCGCTGGACCCGCTGGCATCCGTTAAACACACAGAGAGCTCAAATCAACTAGGTAAGGAGAAACCTGTTATATCGAATTCTTCAATAGTTTATTTAGGACAATGTTAGTTCTGTGTGTTTGACGGCGGCCAGCGGATCCTGAAAATAGCTGTGCAATTTAAGTTAAAACAAGCCTAAATTGATAAACATTGGTATCCTACCACGTGGCGTTGCTTTGTTACAGGCAGGGTGAGTTCAATTTCTTTTGTTCTATTTAACCCTGCATGCTATCCGTTTGTCTGTTATTACATGTCGGCCAGAGGCCAATCACTTCTATAGGTGTCTTTTGTTGCGTTTTAAGTTAACGTGAATGGTTTTAGGCCATTAAGCAGTCGGGACTGCTTGAGGCAAAGACACAGCCAAAGTTTGAAGCTAAGGTTATTGTAGTGAGTGTTTTGTGTTAACAACAGTGTGAGGCTGTTTTTAAAAAGTCCTTTTTCAAGGAAAAGGCCTGAGATGTTTGAAGCTTTCAGTGGTTACTTTATTTCTGTTTTCAAAAAGACATTGCGTGTGGATTACGACGAGAAGTGCGACATTCGTGCGTTAGATAGACGATATTCTTCTGATTGTGTTTGGATAGCGTCCCATTTTGTCCCATAATAGCGTGTTTAAACAGAAGAGATGACCATGCTGGCTCTTAAAGTCAAAACATTTACGTACATGGGTAGAGGGCTATGACGTAAGGGTATAAGGCCCATTTATCATTTTAAACTACAGTGTTGAATCTACTAGACAAAATATCACCCCACCATTATTTCAACTCCACTGTGAGAGCCACGAGATGTTTTCTCAAATCCCTTTGTTCTTCAGGTCAAAGGTTGGAAAACCAGTTGCCATCTTGTCTTGACCTCATGTTCACAGTGAACCACACGGCAGTCGCCATTTCATGAAATTCTAATTGAAGTACTCTGTTTGCTTTAAGACACTGAGGCTAGGCATTCCATCTAGTAAAGAACCATACTTCTTGTTAGAGTTAGAACTATTGGAAGTACTTCTGCTGGTAAAAGTGTGTATTGGCGGTTTTGTGAATATTCTTGTTTGTAAATGTGTTTTGGCGGTTATGTGCTGTGTTGTTTAACCATAGTGTAATGTTCTTCCTATTTTAAATATATTTTTAAGGAAAATAAGTTTCTCCTTGTTAAAAACAAGTCAGTTTTGAAACAGCTATTCCCTAGTGGATTAAGCTGGAAATTAAAATAGCGCACTCTGGTGGTAGTTCAGAATTATTACATCAATAGAAGAAACACCATAACATTGTGAAGTATAATTGTAAGTGTTATAAATAAACACATGCTTGATCGCCAAGATAGAATTGCAAGTAGTTTCTAATTATAAGAGAAGAAACTTTACATAATACTTTTTCAAACACCAATTTATTGAAGCTAACACAAGTAGTGACATTAGCAAATTTCATACATTTCGGTATGCACTGTACACAGGAGATTTGGATTTGAACCATATTCATATTTCAAAGTCAAAACCATACACGGTACAACTTTATTTTAACATTTCATATTTTAATTTTGCATATTTTTTATATATTAATGAACTTTATTAATTTTTTAACTAAAACTTAAAAAAAAAAAATCTATAATAAAAACAAATAATAAAAAAAAGATGTAATGTTCGGACGAACAGCAACGAAGGTGCTAGTCAGAAGATTAGTGCTTCATCTTTGATAAGTTAATGAATAATTAGAGAACATGTCACCAAAACAAACTAAGTTGAGACTAGACGCAGGGCCAGGCTCAACAGCAGATATCAAGGGAAGGATAAAAATCAGATCAGATGCTATAACAGTTCCAAATCTTAGACAAAATACATGGAACCACATGGAGAAACTGTTGGAACAATGGCAAACGAGAGGACTGTATCCAGCTGATGATCAACCAGCACCAATGAAAGCCCATAGAAAAGCACCAGACCATGAAAATGGAGAATACCTGCGAGAACAACAAGCACAGATCAAAACCGGACAACCCCCTTGGTATGGACCTGCTAAAAGCGCTATAAACAGAGCTGAAAAAAGAAAATCTAGAGTTACAAGTCTGGTACTCCATCTAAAATATGTCAGCCAAGAATCAACGAACAGCATGTATGTGGCTCAAGGAGCAGAGCTCACAACAAAGGAAGATAAGAAAGAAAAGACAGACGAAGCTCCAGTAATCCAACCTTCAAAGCTCCTTCCAAGCCTGACAGATGCGCCTCCTCCCTACATGACAGAAGAATACAGTTTCTTTCAACCCCCAATACAAGCTCCAACTCTAGGTGTTTTAGGAGGAGTATTGGAGTTGGACGGTCTCCCCACAGCTACACATGTCAAAGACTTGGAGTATGAGGTAAGACTCCTATCTGGTGAGCTCAACAGAAGATTGGAAGAAATAGGCAGAAGAATGGAAGAGGAGCTCAACAGAAAGATGGAAGACCTCAGCAAAAGTATGGAAGCACAACTCAAGAGAAGAGAAGGCGAAGGTTCTCCAGACACCACAACCGTAACTGAAGCTGGAAGACTCAAGAACTGCTCAACACTCATGCTACCGGTGATAGCGGCTGGAGAAGGAGGATTGAAATACCAATCATGGACTCACAGAGACATGGAAGCATTAGCGGCAAAACTACCTCCACTTACACAAGGAGGTCAGAAGTGGGTGAATGATCTGGAGAAATACACAGTCCAAGACCACCTGTGCTTGGGAGACATGAGGGCTGCTTGGACGGATAGAGGGAAGAGTAGAGGCAAGAGCAGTGGATTCAAAGGCCAAATGCACCAACTCTCCAGATTACATTTTCTTCAACAAAGTCAGGTCGAGGTATTGGGCTGCCATTCGTCAAATCTACCCAACAACACAGAGTTGACATGCCCTCAACAGCCTGAGAAAAGAACCGGGGGAAGACATGTATGCCTTCCTGAAGAGATGTGAAGGAGTGTGGGAGGACTGCACTGGAGAACGACATGACGTTTCACCGTCTGTCGTAATGCTGTGGAAGAACGCGGTCATTAACGCCCTTCCCCAATCAGTGCAGGCAAGCCTGGGAGATGTGGTGGCATTAGACGCTATACCCATTGAAGAATGGAGACAACATCTCATTTACCACGATATGAAATACCAAGCAACCCAGAGGGAAAAAGACGAGGAAATTAAAACATTACAACTAAGACTCTTGAAGATACAAATAACTGAGAAAGATACCGAAGCTAATAAAAACAAGAAAGCGGCAAGGCAAATGGCAGCTACATCAGAGAAGGCAGGACAGATTCCTCCAACAATTCAAGCTCAGGAAGAACCAGAGAATGCAGGGCAGACATCTCAAACAGTTGAATCTCAGATACTGCCAGAGAATCAGATGGAGAACCAACAACCAGGTGGTTTCCGAGGAGGCAGAGGCAGAGGAAAAGTTCTCCGGTTCGAGGGATGCTACATATGCAATCAGCTGGGCCTTTGGGCTAGAGATTGTCCACAACAACAAATGAAATACCCACCACATGCACCAAACAACGGCCCACCATGCAGTTTCCATGATGACGACGGAGGCAGGGGGTCCCAGAGATGTCAAAGACGTACAGGATTTCCAAACATGAACCAAATGCCACTGACAGCCTGGTATCATCCACAACAATGAGGAAGCTTAGAGGACCAGACCATCAGGTGATGCATCTTCAGCACTAGAGTATTTTGAAATCCAGCTTCATAGAGCCACATATGTCACCACAGGAGGGAGAGGTTGAATGTTATTTAAAAGATAGTGAGTAGAATATTGCATTTACACATAAAGCATCCACAGAGTAGTAGAAGATTAAGACATAGTAGAACATTTAGCAGACTATTTTTGTAATTATGAGAAGGAAAATACATTACGAGTGATGTTGTTCCCCCACACAGAAAACAATTGTGTACACACAACTAGTGAGGTCAAGAAGACGGGCTTCCACCCAAAATATGCAAGGGGCGGCGATACACCTGACGTGAAGCTGTCCCGACCTGAAAACTGAAACTCGATTCTGCTGTGGTGAAGTCTGGCTACAAAGGGAGGTGTCCGATAGGGTCGCTTGTCTCAAACCAGTGAAGAAGTCAACAAGAACCCAGCAGAACTAGAGAGTGACTGTTAGTGGGAGAACTGTGACGGAGCGACAGAGACTGGCCCAACATTTTTCCAGCCAGTACATAGATAGACCCCGTCAGAAGACCAGGGCTGTGTTTAAAGGGGAACTTCATTTATTCTTAGCCAGAAGTGCAGTTTTTAATCAAACAATTATGTGATTTATGGAGTCAGATTACATTTTTCTCATAAACACAATTTTATAATCGGTCTGAAGTATCTGTTTTAAGGCATGAGCCGCAGATTAAATAACATAACACTGATTAAGAGCTTGGATGAAGAAGTTGTAGGGTTTTTACAACAGTTTCAAGAATCAGTCTTTATTTATTTATTCTTGAGTAACTTTACTGATTTATAGTGTAGTGCGTAAGGCAATATCTCATTTGAGTGAGGGGCACCAGCCCTTCATGCAGGTCACTCTCTGTGAGAATAGTTCATATTTTCCCTCTAGTTTGGAGAAAGATTATTTTATCATATGTTAGTTCAGCAGTGTCAACCAATCCTCTAATCCTAGAATTATTGAGACGCATTAGCGACACCAGGGGTATTGTTTTTCGCAGCAACGATGATGCATAATACCATGACAAAAGCCATTATTGAAACAAGTAAACTTTTTGTGCTAATGGCAGATTTTTTAGTGAATATGCATTTATACCATCAGAAAACCATACATCATATGATATTTTTGTACCCCTTGTGGGTACACGGAGAAGTTATATTTTTTTAATGCAACGTTATGGGTTTTACATGTCCTGTTCATAATAGGGTAATCATTGCAATATTAATTGAGCATTTTATGCTCAAAGGAGGGAGTGTCATGATTATACAGATATGTTGATTTCAGTGACGTTGTAGTTAATAAATAATAACATGTAGTCAACAATAGGTCTCATAACAACAAGAGGTATGCCGAAGCTTGGGCCTTCTCCAAGGAGGGAGTGGTCCAGTTTTAGATATTAGACAAATGGAAGTGGATGAATATGTCAGAACTCTGAGTAATATTATGCAAGTTTTGTCTACACAGGCTAGGAAAACTACAGAGATACCAGACGAGACACCAGAAGAGACTCCTGTTCGGCCAGGTGATTGGGTGAGGGTGAAAGTTCACAAAAGACTGTGGGCTCATCCCCGGTGGACGGAAGCGTGAAAAGTTGTAAAAAACTTCACACGCGCTCCGGTTTAAAGGTAAAGAAAAAGGAGCAAATTGACACCACCTCACACATTGTCACCCTTCACTGGCAACTTCCAGAACATTATTGGGAGTCAGGACTGATTTGGCAGAGCTGGAACCAAACAATACATATAAATAAGATAAAGATAGAAACAGCTCAAAAGACAAATTGTCTATAGATTTTTGTAGATTGTACATTAATGTGAAAACCTATTTTTTGTTTTACATCTGTTATTTTTGTACTCATTATTTAAATTCTGTAACGGACACAACCAGGGATAAAATAGAGATGATGACAAGAACAAAGCCAAACCAATTGTGGGGTCCCCTAGGGATAAGAGGCAGAATAGCATTGTCGATTGCGCTCATTACACTTGATACGTTTCTGGTTGGAAGGGGAGTACAATATCAAGTAAAACATGGAACCATTAGTTCACTCATAGAGAATGCCCACATCACTAACAAGACTCCAGCTGTGTTTCAGAGACTTTCACTTATCCCCAGAGCCAAAAGATCAGCTGAGCAAAAAGAGGAGGAGTTAGAAGTACTCGTTCCCAAAGGTGAGGCGGTTATAATCAAGATGATTCACCCCCCTATATGCAGTTCTTGTATCAAATGATGAGATGGGTTTAAGTGATCGGGATATGTAAGTGATGGGGATTTACAGATTAGGGGAATCTCTAAATACACTGGATCCATGTTTTAGTCTGTACCAGAAACACTCGCTGTTAAGCTATGAACAACCGACCGGTGACCTATCTGAGCACAATTATTGAAAATGATTGTTAGACACAGGCTACTAACCCACAAGTACTGCTTTGTATGTACAAACTCTATGAACAAGATTCCCCAGCAGATAGTGGCGACATTGCAGATATGTCAAGTCACAAAAGTTACTAAGGTTCTAAATAACAGTGGGATTAAGTGATGGAGAAAATATGGAGACGTTCTTTTATAGTGTGTGAAATATGTGGTGCTTGAAACATGTAGGTATTTAAATGTATAGAAGAAAATGGTTTCCTGCAAGAGTTAATTGGAGTAAACATGTTACAGTGGGTGAAAGCAATGTTTAGGGATATGGTAAAATTATTAGTAGACATGAATTGTGTTTAGATGACATTTAACAACTAAGATGGATAGTAAGATTAGGAAAATAGAGTGGAAAAGGTTGGATTTATTTTTACCTCGGTGTGTTAGAATTTAACTATACGTAATGCGTCCCGAGATCTCTCTCTCTCTCTATCTATCCGCCTGTCAGACCGCTACGACCCCATCGTCCAAGCAGACAAAAGACCTCACCACGGAAGACTCCTCCTCCTCCATCTAACAGACAGAGAAGCAGAGCTGAACCATCTCCACCTGAGGCATCCAGAACTACAGGTGACATAAAAAGGCACACTCTCATCGGTCCCCCACAGGACATGAAGTTCCAAGCTGAGCCACAAGATTTGGGCACAAGAGCAGAGTGTGGGACATGAGAGCGGAATACGCCCTCCATGCAACCAGTAGAGACTGTAAAGGAGGAGATGAAAAGCAAAGCAGTTGGGCCACTGAAAAGAGTTACAGCGGAAGGATCCAAGAGCGGATGGACTGAGGAGAAGGTGGACGGAGGAGAGGAAAGGACGGAGGAGTTGGCATGGTCCGGCAGAACGTGAGGGGGTCGTGGCTTGACAACCAGAGGGGGAGAGAAGGAAAACGGGAGTGAGTGAGTTTACACATAAACACACTTATTCACCAACGAGAAATACGTAAAGAAAAATATTTATTAGCCATGAATTAATCAATTGGTGAATTTATAAAGAAAAAAAGAGGAAACTATTAAATAACCCTAAAAACACACTGAGAGTAGAACATATTATTCAATCTTTTCATCATATGAACAAATTATTCTTTAAGAGTTTTTTATTCATGTGTGAATTTGGGGAAGATTTAATTTGTTACAGTATAGACCTACAGTTTAAAGGAATGGTTTTAGTAACCACTCTATAAAAGCAGACAAATCTTTATTTGTATGGACAATGTTAAAGGTAGAGCTAGTACCAAGCCAAAGATAGTGTTCCAATCTAGAGTATTGATTTCTCCATTGTAGCATGGTTATTACCTCAGGAGGGAAGATTAAGGTGGAAATAACATTTGTTTTTCGTCCAAGATGTAGAGTTTTAAAAAGACACTGGGCAAAGAGAGATTGCACATTTTAATTAAAAAAAAACTAATATAATTGGGAGTAATACATGCGGGGCCTTGGATCACTCATTGTGATTGTGCATATTTTACAACAAATATCGTTCAGGGAGAAGGGGTCGCTCGATCCACCCTGCAGATGTTTTAAATCTTACTTGCAGCTTCATAGGGAGCGCACGGCACCAGAGTATGAGTTTTAAAAGACAAGTGCCACCAGCTCCTAAAGGTCATCCATTCAATCAGTGATGACCTGACATTTAGAGATGTTATTTAAAGGAGAAACATACCTGCCATAAGTGTAAATTCCGGAATTGAACTACAAACCATTAAATGAAATTACTTCTGTTTTTAAAATCCTTGTTAAAGGAGGGAGTAATTATCACATGCTCGGGCACCCAAGGTTCCACACACTGTTAAAGGGGTTAGCATAGCTATTTAAGTAGACCAGAATTGAAAATAAATTAGTATAATGCGTTATTGATATTCCACCGGTTCTCACACCATTTCAGGGACTTTATCACTGCATTAGAACAGACCACCCAAAGTTACTGAGTAGGAACTTTTAAGTGATGCAATTCTACAACTGTTGTAACTGACCAAAATCTTCTCCCAGAAATGACTGTCTAGAATGCCGTACCCCAGAGTAGAACGCACAACGGCCCCCTCTAGAGAACATATTACTTTCATACCTTAAATGGTAGGAAATGAGGGAGGGTACATTTCTCATGAGGAGACAGTTACAAATGCTAGCAGAACAAGACGACCAACCCCCGTATACAGATGTTGATGACAATGATGAGTTAGTTTAAATGATATGGATGTTCGGAGATGAGATTGATCAATGAATGTCCAGCTGATGTGATTCTTTAAATTATGAAATCATGTGAAGAAGTGAGCAAAATTAAAGTGGAGTGAATCCATTTCAATTTACTTCATACTGTTCCAAGATAGTATATTTTTATTATTCCAATACATTTTACACTATTCTAAGATAGTCCATTTTATTTGGCTTTATTATTTTATACTATTCTAATATGGTAGATTTCATGTTGTATAAATCATTGCTATTCTAAAATGGTTTGTTTCTTTTCACTTTGTAAAAACAAGTGCCTTAACACTGAGCGTGGTATGAGAACGGTTTCTGTGAAAGGAGGGAGGAAGAAATGTTCTGATACCAAGCCATTGCTGCTATTTTGAAGAATGATATTGAATGCAAACACTAGAAGTTATACACAAGGGAAAACTTTTATGTTTGAGCACAGGCAAATAATTTATTTAGTATTTTTGTAAAGTTAAGCCTATTGAACCATTCCATTTTGATTGCTTGTTTGTAATATGAGATATGTACTATGCGAAGTTCAGATGAAGAACTCATTGATTTCAGTATTATACACACCTTTTAGGTGTGTAAGGAGGGACTGTTAGCAATTAAAATAAATGTTTTGATGGTATAATGTAGCTTAAACATACAGTACCGTCAGTTTAAACGCTCTTTTATACTGAAAAACCAGAAATTCTTGTGCACAAGCAGTTAAGCTTTTATTCTGAAAATCCTTCATCTACGGTTAGCATTTAGCATGGGGCTAATATACGATTTCCTAAAGAGGTGAATTGAGTAGCGAAATGACATGGAGTGGTGCAAACGAAACCTACTGATTTAACACTACAACTATAGATGTCGAGATACTACCATGCTGAATATTAAAGGAAAGTACAGTTTATTTGAATACATTATTGTTTACAGACGAGAGTAGCATGTGACAACATCCGGAAACCAAACCAGCCGTGAAGTATTTTCTGTATATTTTGGAGTATTGATTACAGCGTTTAGAATGTGTTACATGAAAAGTGATGAAAGAGAATATGAGGAGAAAAGGCGGGTTAAGCATATATTGAATGTGAAAAGTACCAATCCTCTGTTTAAATGCAACAACGGACATTAGAGGCGAGGCGAGCCGGCTGGCGGGGAGGAGCCAGCAGAGGATATATATAGCAGCACCGGACGAGGGATTCGCCCTCTTCTCTTGCTCATGAGAGCCAGATCACAGCTGTTTTCTGCCGGAACAATATTCTGTCTGTAACACTACCGCGCCTTTTTTAATTAAAGTATCCCATTTCAATCTTCTCAGACTCCATTTAGTCTCATTTTAAAGCTTCTCTCCTGGACGCGAGAATAAATAACATATTTAACAGGCCACATGTGATTTATTTATTTTTTAAGTCAGAATTCTACCAGTGTTTCAAAACATAAAGTTGCTGTTTTAAAGACTACATTGTTTCATGTTTTGTATGCCCATATTTAACAGGGTTGTGCTGTTAAAGGTAGAATACATATTATGTAAATATTACTTGTATATTTAAGTAAAAAATGCTATGCAATAATGAGTACAATTAAATAGAAGAATAAATATTATGTAAATGTTACTTGTATATTTAAGTAAAAAATATTATGCAATAGTGATGACAATTAAATAGAAGAAGAAATATTACTTATATATTTAAGTAAAAAATACTATGCAATAGTGAGTACACTTAAATAAGAAAAACAGAAAGCACAGTAAAGTTTACTTGTGTACCTGTTGTTAGAAACACTTCTGAACTGTAAGTAGAATTTACTTGAAATGTTGGTTGTTAAATTTACTTAGAATTTCAGCGTGGAATATTGTTACCGAGGTTTTTCAAAGTAAATGTCACTCCACTTTTTTTTCAGTGACCAAAAACCATTACTGTATCTCTAGTGGAGAGTCACAAACTAACCTACTACTACATTTAATTTAACTAATTACCTCTACCACTGTTTTTAAACATGATCCTGACCAGTTTATTATCTCAAAGACTATCTAAGCACCGTACGCTTTAGGGGCGGGCCACCTTATGATTGACAGTTCACTATTGTTTTTAGCTTTAGCTAAGTGTTGGAACATTGTCAGACTTCATGCCAATAATTCAGAAATTGTGTCATAATAGAGAAAAACCCTCTATAATATAATATAATGCTCTATACTTTCTCTAATCAGTTAGTGATGCATTTCTTTATCATAACAACACACATGTATTTGTTTCATTTTAAACTGAAAAATCACGAGTAATTACATATTATTATATTAGTTAACGTTATTAGGTGATTGACACAATATACATACATATGGTCTTTTTAGTCTTCCTACATCGCGAGGCGTACTTACATGCCAAAATGTAAGTCCACACATTTACACACTGTTGGCAGGTCTGATGTACAAAGAGCCAAACTGCTCATAATTTATTCTAATGCTCATTGCACACACTCACGGCTCCCTTCAGATTAATTTAGGGTTCAGTACCTCACACAAGGCCTATAGTACTTCTGGACTGGAGGGACATTGCTTAAAACTATGCTTGTTTTATTTTAATAACCCACTGACCCACGCTAGCTTTAGCAGCCAACACCTTTTTAAGTAAGGCTTGAGTGTGTGGATGTTCTACAGCAGGGGTGCCCAATACGTCGATCGCGATCGACCGGTCGATCGCAAAGGGTAGTGTGGGTAGATCGCATGGCATGGAAAAAAAATTAAATATATATATATATTTTTTATTTATTTTTTTAAAGTTAGCCTATCATCCTTAACATGGCATTTGCCACTCGATTGACGTAGAGGTAAGCCAGTCTGAGTTGTATTGTTTGTGCCATATGGATTCATGCAGTTATGAGGGGGCCTCATCTCCTCATCTGAAGCGCAAATGCGGCTCACTATTATGCGCTTATGCAGCGCAATTATTGTAAGCGCGCCACAGTTTATCCGCTGTTTAGTCCACTCCGACCTTGTTGACATTTCAATAAATGAAGAACACAGAATTTATGTGATTATACTAAATGATACCAAAATACAAATAAACACCACTGCATATTTACAACTGTTTCATATGGATAACTGTTAAATCCTTGGAGTTACAAAAAAGTCCCTTCCATGATCCTCTTATAAGTGTGTGTGTGTGTGTGTGTGTGTGTGTGTGTGTGTGTGTGTGTGTGTGTGTGTGTGTGTGTGTGTGTGTGTGTGTGTGTGTGTGCGTGTGCGTGTGCGCGTGTGTGTGTGTCTGTGTGTGTGTGTGTTGCTGCTGTATTTTGTTGTGATGATTTACGTGATAGAGTGGGATGATGTTGCACAATGTGTTGAAAACCTCTGGTGAACAGAAACACATATTTATGAAGCGTTGTGTTTAACAGGATGATATCCAAATATTAACACCACTTTATAATTTTGTTAGTGTTAATGCAATTGCCAAAAGTAAAAAAGCTATATTATTCTATAAAATAACTACATAAGGGTCTCATAACACATGTCACCACCACTAAGATAAAGACAGCCAATGTTACTGACATATTTTAAAATGTGGAAAGGTGTGAAACTGTTGACTTTGAGACAAGGGAATAGGAAGTGCTAGATGCTTAGTAATTTCTGGGTTTTTGGGACTTATCCCTGTACCACTGTTTATAGTAGATGGAAGTTAACTGAATTGAGGGAGGCACATGAAAACGCTTGCTTACAGTCCTTTACAGTAGCAGCCCCCACACCTCCTGGCGCTGAAAGCAGGTCCATAGTTACAACCCAGTCTCACGGCATTTCGTGTTATAGTCACGACATTTAATCTATTGATTGTTGTTCACCAACACGATTTTCCCCTTTCTTTCGCTTCACACAGAACGATTTTAAAAGCAATGTATTTCTATTGGTAGTATGTTTCGTGCCTGCAGCACGTCTTTTTGTCCGGTCGGGTCTTGGAAGACCGGAAGCTGTGTGGTTCATAAAAACATGTTCTTACTCAATATCAAGCCACGATTATTGTTTTATTTTAAAATCGTATAATGTCTGACTTTTTTTGCTGTCCGCGAGGAAAATAAATGGGGCTCAGAGCCTCAGAATACTGAAATCTGTATTTTTTCAATCTTTTTTTCCTTCTAATTTGTTATTCTTTTCTAAATAACACACTATTATTTACTCACCAATAACACACAATTATCCTTGTTTTTACTTATTTGTTTCATTCTATAATATCGGGCTTTTTGATTTTCTCTTTGGAAGTCATCACATAACGGCATTGTAATACACGGTTCGGCTGCATTACATATTACATATCTGCCGTAGTTCTTTATTTATAGAGCCCTGATGAGAAGACTTCTGGACAAACTGGAAGAACTGCCACCGAAACTGAATACGTGACGTGGATCATAAATATATAAGCAATTAAACAACATCTTCAATATCTCTTCACACAATACGTCTCCTTGCAGTATCAACACTAATTCGGCTGACTTTTATATTTGATCCAATTGGTAGATAGGCTATATTTACACCATAACGGTGCACAGCTGATATAAAAGGGAATTGTCATTTTTAAAGATATTATTAATTTTCTTTGAATTAAAGAATGTAAATACTGAGTTGAGAGAATAGTCGGGGGATTTGGGTGATGGGAGACACATCTATGGATTCAGAATTTCAATAGCATACTGTTAAATGACGGATATACCTTTCTGTCTGTGATGTTTTACAAATCAGATATTAATGTGTAGAAGTAAAACATGTCAAATATTATAGCAATATCCTGTAAAATGATGTGAAAACATGAATAAAACTACACATCTTCAGATGTTATACATACATAAGTGTCCTACACTAATAATAAAAAGTATAATTTTTTATGTTAAAAACTTTAAACTTGACAGTTTTTTAACCCGCACCGCCTAGTGGTTAACCTGTTAAGCCCCAAGGTCCCCGCCGGCGGGGACCTTGGGACATTGGCACAGAACTCAAGATAAAAGTACCCTTATTACTTATCGTAGCTGCACATACAAGATATCTGATTAAAGCTGAGGTTCCACAGATACAGATTATTTAGGTATATAGTATCATCACTGAGTGATCCAAACTTGCGACAGGGGAAGCGAATGACAGACATCACAACACGTACCTTTACGTAGCTTCTAGGGAGATCGTCTCACCGTAGCTGTTAATCTGATCAAAAGACATGTTCAATGGCATTAAAACGAGAAAAAACGCGGCTGAATCGGTTAATCTATAGGTTGATAAAGTTTCTGGGCAATCATTTGAATTATTTATAATCCATAATTCCATTTTTATGTAAAAATCGCAGAGCAAAAGTTAGCTGCTAATGGTAGCCACCAGAGTGGCTGCTGCTTCCGCTCTTGGCAATGCAGCAGCCTAAAACACACACATGGCCAAATAAGGACTATGTGGGAGTTCCCCTCGATTCCATTGGCTCTGACGGTTAGAAAGAGATGTCACATGTCAAAATCCAGCAGGGGGAGCCAGAGATATGAAAAATCCACCCAAATGGCCCCAGAAGAGGTTTTTTTGTGCTAAATCTCTCTAAAAAGGTCAAATATCACTTGTTTTGCATCAATCTTGATACAGGGTACTTATTATATGTTGTACTTTGGATTCCTAAAGCTTTTAGTCTACTAACCCATCATCCAAGGTTAGTTTTCACTATAAGTACAACATATTTTTGGGACGGACACTATCATTTACAGTTTTTTTCTACATCCAACTGACAGCTTTATCATTACTTTGAGAAAAAAGATTATTAATTTAACCCTTTTAGAAGGGAAGATATGGTCATTTGTTCTGGGATTGTCATTTTCGAGCCTGAAACCTGAAAAACAGGCTCGGGGTTAGGTAGGGTATGTAAGTTTGAAAAACCGTCTCGAGATACACTTTGTTATATTCCATGGAATGCTCTTAACATCCCCATAGCAATGAATACCTTCAGTGCTTTGACAAAAAAATCCATTAAAAAATGTCATCTGTGGAAGCCGTAGTACTGTAAGAAGCACGACCAATGATTTTAGCAGGCCCGGCTAAAATAACTGGATGGCCCACCTGCCTGTCAGCCTTCCATCTGTGCACAAACGTATCTCGTGCCCTCATTGGTCATGTGCGCGTTCGTGTGTGTTGGAGGAGGGGCTCTCTAAGGAAGTGGCAGATATTCTCCGGTCGTGTATTTTTCTCAAACTTATATACCCTACCTTTAAAGCACGTTATTGAATGTTTTTGTTGAATATGTTATATTTGATGAAAAAAATACACACTTACATAGTACAATAGTACATACTTTCATAGGGTGAAAGTAGAAGGTCAATGATAGAAATATAGAATATAAAAAAGTCAAGAAGATACTGTAAGTGGTCTCTACAATAAAACGTCCAAATATATTAATAGGAGGATGTGCAAAACAGACAAACTAATTTATCTAAACATTAAAGAATACTTTAGGGTAAGGTCTTCTTTTAAATAAGAAAAAAGCTTTGGGGGTATCTATCTGAGATAAATATTAAGCCTGACAAAGTACTTAACGTCTAATATATTGCTTTCCTGTTATTATAGTTACTGCTATCTGCAGCAACTAACATCTACCTGGAGCTATCTGCAGCAGCTAACATCTACCTGGAGCTATCTCACCATCCACAGCTTTCAGTATGCCACTAAAGAAGGTGCAGATGGACAGCAAAGAAGGAAAACCAGAGGAGGATCTGGTCTCTCTTGCTCAGGTAGCAGAGTTACTAAATCAGCAGAAAGACATGTTTACTGCACTCTTACATGAGCAAAAAGAGAACTTCAGAGGCTTTGTTAAAATGATTATGGATTCTACTAACACGAGGCTGGATGCCATTACAAGGGAGGTTCAGAAAATTAGGTCTAGCATTCAATTTACTCAAAAGGATGCAGATGACATGAAAAAGAAAATGTGAAACAGTCTGTACACTGTAAGTCTATGCAAGCTGACATCTTGAAAAATAGTGACGGCCTGTCAGCTGTCACTGACAACATGGAATATGCAGAAGGACAATCGAGAAGGAGCAACGTGGTTCTTGACGGCACCGGTGAGGAGCCTGGGGAGACCTGGGCGCAAACTGAGGAAAAGGTGAAGGACATTCTTGTGGACAAACTCAAGCTTCAACAAGGCATTGAGATTGAGCGAGCTCACTGCACTGGGAAGCCAGCCGCTAACAATACCAGACAGTAGTGAAGTTCCAGAGGTTCAAGGACAGATCAGTGGTTTTGGAGAGAGCCAACAATCTAAGAGGGACGAACATCTACATTAATGAAGATTACACTGATGCAGTCAGAATGAAAAGGAAAGAGCTACTCCCTAAATTGTGGGTCCAGTAGAGGGCGTAGCCTGTGAGAGATATAACTTGAATTTGTCAGTTGGTATAAATATAGTTAAAGTTATCCTACAACTTATAATTGAGAGTTAAGTTAAGGTAGAAGTTAAAGTTGATTTGACTAGATAATGAACATTTCTTGAATCGATAATGTAAAATTGTAAGTTTCTTTAACTCAAAGTATTAAGTTATAACAATGAATGATCATTAATAAAATAACTTGTATAACTTAACATTGTGAGTTGAAACAAGTCAAGTACATTTTGACATTAAGTCAACTCATAAGGCAGCCACTGAACTTATGTTTTTAAGTTAAAACACCCTATTTACTTTTTACAGTGTACCAATAGAAATACATTGCTTTTAAAATCGTGACATGAAGAAAAGGGGAAAATCATGTTGGTGAACACGAATCAATAGATCAATAGATATAGTTGTGACTATAACACGAAATGCCGTGAGACTGGGTTGATAGTTATGTGGCAAGAACAGTAATATGTTTTAATGAGCTCAGCCTGAGACAAAACATTTGTGTCAAACCAGGCCGTCTAGCTCACAACTCATACTTGGTCTTACAAACAATATCAGAATCTCACACATACACCGTTAAACTCTTTTATATTGCTAAACACTTTTACACGCACAATGATACCCTCTTTCACACACTTTTGTCTGGGCCATAAATCAAACTCACTTACCAAACTGTACTTTTTTATAAACACTATGATTTCCATTTACAGACAACATCATACTACAATATAATACTCTAGTAGTGTATGCAAGACAGAACACGTTGTGTGTGAGAAAGAATGATAGTGTATGTGAGAGAGGATGTCAGGGTTTGAGTTTTGTGTGTCTAGTTTTGGGTTTATTTTGCTGTTCTGTTCTCCCTGTCTCATGTTTTCCTCCTTGTTTCTTGCCTGGTGTGTTATGGGATTAGTTTTGTATCATAAAGATAAAGCAACACTTTCTCAGAATAAAGCAAAACTATGAGTTCAAAAGAAAAAAAACTGGGTCAAGCAAAATAAAATTAATTTAAAAAATAAAACTATAAGTTGCAAAAATAATCATTTGTGTAATCATGTAAACTATAAGTATTTTTTCTTTGTTTTAACAGTTTTTTGTTTGCAGTTCTTGTTTCTTCTTTCTCAATGATCAGACTTTTGCTCTCGCTGCAGCTTTCTCTTTTGCGCTCCCTCATTTTTTGTTTGAGATTCTGACACAAACCTCCCAGGTGGGCGGGACTTTCAGGGGTGCGTCCCCATTGGCTACACAGTTTTTGAGTGACAGCCCAGTCCTCCAGCGATTGTACAGTGCAGGCAGCTGCAGTGCGGTGGCTGCCTGAGCGTGGATAGAACACCCGCAGAAGAACCAGCATTTCAATTATTATAATACTACAAGTGAAAATAAATGTAAGTATTGATCATTTGTGTTGTTTGTGCTGTACTATACGGTCTGTTTCTTTATTGTAGTAAGTGAGAAGTAAAGCTGTGCTATGAAAGTTAGCTTTTGCTACCTTTAGATCCATAACAATGCAAGCTAAGTAGCCTAACAATTAGCTACAAAGCTAGCAGTGAGTGAGTGAGCGTTCAGACACCGGCGCACACACTCAAACTGACTCGTTTGTGCGGCGTGCCTGACTCTACCAACAGGCTTTCATGATTCTGTTTGGATATACAAGTATAAGCCATGATAGCTTATTTTATTAACACGCTAATTTGATATGAAAATCAATGGAGGCTGAGTTAACTTTGTAGGAAAACCTACCATCCATGACTGCCCCCTGAGCTGTGTTTTATTTGTTAACTTCATATTTTTCGTTTCCTAAAACATTTATTTTCCTCTCATATTAACAGTGTGGATCATTGAGACAGCGGGGTGTCCAGAGGTCTTATCCCGTTTTCCCACTTCCTCTGAGGGGACAGCACGGAGGGGGGCATGAAGAAAGAACTGCACGAGCTTCATCCACACTGGCGTTACTGTTACTTATCACTGGCTCAGTGTCATTTCATTTGATCAAATGTCTTTACATATACATTTAATATATTTTATTATTATCCACCTTTTTGTTTTATGTCCTTTCATTTAAAACATTCTTTGAAACTTCATCTTCTGGTTCAAATTTCAATAAATGTAATTTGTATAATCACTCTTTTGTCTTTATTCTACATGAAAATGTTAGAGATTCCATTCAAATCTGTTGATTATTCATATCTTCCTCAGGCTAGGAATAGTATGTTGAGTCTTTAATGCTAAATGTATATCATTTTCTCACAGGATATAGAATGAGGCAACACAGGTTTGATCCATTGTGTATGAATGCTTCAGCTCTTCAGACCAACATAGTAAGATGTGAGCATGTTCCTAATTGTGTTGGTATGCAGCCTAGGTCTGGTCTGTTTAATAAAGCAAATCTGCCACTTTTATATTGCAGAATTTGTTAAATTAAAGCAGTCTTTAATTGTTTGTCCTAAACATAGCAATATGTGCTTTTGAAATGTAACATGTCTTTGAAAAATAATAGTATACAGTTTATATTTATATTATCACCTTTAGCTTGAAAATACATATATGTGTTTTTTTAATCTATAAAATAAATAGACAGACACTTTATCAATCCCAAATTGGGAAATAATTTAACAGCAACAGTGTGTTCAGGTATTAAAATATTTAAAGTTGGAATAAAGTATGAACTACACATCACAAGTATAATGCACAGCAATCCATAAGATAAGTCCGATATGTTCATGAAAACTCCCCTGGAGACACCGACACTAATGTGTCTGAGTGGACTCCGGAGTTTGCTGCATGAGTTGCACTGTATGATCTGTGGTGTAATGGGCTGTCACTCAAAAACTAAGTAGCTAATGGGGACACACCCCTGAAAGTCCCGCCCACCTGGGATGTTTGTGTCAAAATCTCAAACAAAAAACGAGGGAGCGCAAACGAGAAAGCTGCAGCGAGAGCAAAAGTCTGATCATTGAGAAAGAAGAAACAACAACTGCAAACAAAAACCTATGTTAAAATCAAGAAAAAAGACTTATAGTTTACATGATTACACAAATGATTTGTTTGCAAACTTATAGTTTTATTTTTTAAATGTATTTTATTTTTGCTTGACTTAGTTTTTTTTTCTTTTAAACTCATAGTTTTGCTTTATTCTGAGAAAGTGTTGCTTTATCTTTATGATACAAAATTAATCCCATAGTGTGTCTGATTGTCTACTTGTGTTCACCTGTTGCCCTTGTGTTTCTACCACCCCAGCTGTTTCTTGTCCCGTGATTACCCCTCTCTGTATTTAGTCTTGTCTCTTCCTGTGTTCCCCTGTAGGTTCATTGTTTGTTTGTCTTCCCTTCATGTTTATCCCTCCGGTCTTCCTCCCTGTTTCTCATGGTCAGTTTTTGTGTTGTTGTTTTCTGTGCTACCATTTCAAGTTATGCCATGTTTTGTTTATCAGCTTTTAAATAAAGCTCGCTTTTTGTTTCAAGAACTTTTTCCGTTTTTATAGTCTGCATTTGGGTCCTACCTTTTCCATGTACCGTAACAGAGGAATTGTAGTCTGTATGAGGGTATAGTAGTGTGTGTGTGTGTGTGTGTGTGTGTGTGTGTGTGTGTGTGTGTGTGTGTGTGTGAGATGACATTGTAATGTACTGGGTGTGAGAGAGTATACTTTAAAAGGAAGTCTGGTTGATCCAACAGGAAGGCAGTTTAAATATTCATTCCTTGACTGGTTTACCAACCCACTCTCTTCAGTCTGCGTACAAATGACACGATTTTACACATTGGAAAATGCGTGCAATAGATACGCTAAAGTCCGATTTTGCGTGCCTATCATACGCCAACTATTCCCATTGAGTTCTGAGTCTGAGTTTTGCATGCATATGAGACGCAAATGGATACGGTCGGGTCTGAGAAGACCGGAAGCTGTGTGGTCCATAAAAACATGTTATTACTCAATATCAAGCCACGATTATTGATTTTATTTTAAATCGTACAATGTAGGACTTTTTTTGCCGTCCGTGAGGAAAATAAATGGGGCTAAGAGCCTCAGAATACTGAAATCTGTATTTTTAAAAATCTTTTTTTCCTTCGAATTTGTTATCCTTTTCTAAATAACACACTGTTATTTACTCAACAACACACAATTATCCTTGTTTTTATTTATTCGTTTAATTCTATAATATTGGGCTTTTTAGCCGTCCGTCAGGAACTGATTTTCTAAATAAAGTCACCAGAAACAGACGTAGGCCCGGTTCAAGCTCGATGATTTGGATGTTGTAGCCGCAATGCACGCTGGGATATGGTGTTTCCCCAACCCAGTCTCACAAAAAAACGTGTAATAACTACGTTGATCCACAACGTAGGACGTAGTATTTCTACAAAAACGGCTCTTGTAGGATCCCTACGTTTTTTTTTTCACCATTCATTCCAATGGCTGGCATCTATGTCACGTGATCTTCAAATTTCTCCCTGCAGAAAAAAAAACATGGCCGAACTTCGTTTTATTCTTGGTGGAAAATGCCTATTTTAAAGTTAGTTTGGCCATTAAAATGCGTTTTGATGTCATTTGATGCGAGAAATATGAGTTGTTATTTCAGATTATGTGTGCAGTAGATGTACATGATCTTTAGTTTGCTAGTTATTACGAAGATTACTTCAGGAAATTGTGTCCATACAACGTTTTCATTGTTACCAAGGTGGTTGCTAGGGACGCTGGTATTGATATTATTTCTGTTATGTTGTGTAACTGTTTAATGGTGTTATCTTTATTGCTACCCCCTTCCCCGTCAATTTATAGTGTTGGTCCACAGCCCAAACGTAATAGTTTAACAAAATCTGCATCTAAAATTGTGGCATAGATACGTTATTTTCCCCTGTGCAATTCTCCATTTACTCAACAATAAGATAAGATAGAGCTTTATTGTCTCCCTTAGGAGAAATTTGTCTTGGGCATCGAGATAATACACATAAAACATTCAGGTCAATCAGTAATAGATACAGAACAGAGATCATATATCACATGGCAAAGAAACAAACAAGAAACATACAGGTACAGAAGATCACGTGACATAGACGCCAGCCATTGGAACGAATGGTGAAAAAAAACGTAGGGATCTTACAATTTCAGAGGCGTTTTTGTAGAAATACTACGTCCTACGTTGTGGACCAACGTAGTTATTACACGTTTTTTTGTGAGACTGGGTTGGGGAAACACCATATCCCAGCGTGCATTGCATTGCTACAACATCCAATCATCGAGCTTGAACCGGGCCTACGTCTGTTTCCGATGACTTTATTTTGAAAATCAGTTCCTGACGGACGGTTAAAAAGCACAATATTATAGAATTAAACGAATAAATAAAAACAGGGATAATTGTGTGTTATTGTTGAGTAAATAACAGTGTGTTATTTAGAAAAGGATAACAAATTCGAAGGAAAAAAATATTTAAAAAAATACAGATTTCAGTATTCTGAGGCTCTGAGCCCAATTTCTTTTCTCACGGACGGCAAAAAAAGTCAGACATTATACGATTTAAAATAAAATCAATAATCGTGGCTTGATATTGAGTAATAACATGTTTTTATGGACCACACAGCTTCCGGTCTTCTCAGACCGGACCGTATCCATTTGCGTCTCATATACACGCAAAACTCGGACTCAGATAGGAATAGCTGGCGTATGATAGGCACGCAAAATTGGACTTTAGCGCATCTATTGCACGCATTTTCCAATGTGTAAAGTCGTGTCATTTGTAGGCAGACTGAAGAGAGTGGGTTGGGTTTACAGCCTTGAAAACGAAGCCTGAAGCTGCTCAGAGCACTGCTAGCTACATTTGAGAAGAACTCTTAAGATTGTTTTATAGGTCTGTAAGAACAGTATGAAGAAAGCCATGATATTTCTTTTTATGTACCTTCTTCTTCAGGGCCAGTTTTTTTTCGTGGAGGTTAATGATGAAGACATTACTACTTTTTTCAATCTAACGGTGTGCTCAGGGGCCTCATTTATAAAGGGATATACGCAAAAAAATGGCGTACGCCAGTTTCTACGCAATGTTTGCGATTTATAAAATACTAACTTGACGGGAAAACGTGCGGTCCTCCACGCAAACTCTAACCCATGCGTACGCACTAAGCACAAAAACGGGAGAGACGAGAAACTGCGACACCGTTTGCAGAAGGAAGAATGGAGAGAAATATGTGGAAATAATACCATAAATAAAATGTTACCTCTTATTTATCATATATGAAGAATTCATTTTCAAACATTGATTAAAGCCAATCTTAAAATGATTTAACAAACGCCTGTTTGAGACTCCTCAGTGCACACAAAAACATAACTTGGGCACAGCTGATCGACAGCTGGAACACAAACCACCAAATACAAAAACATAATTCAGATCCAGTCATCATGACTCCACTCCGGAGGGATTCCCCGATCATTTCTTAGAGTTTCTCATCAAGGGGGTGTCTCCTGTCCCCGGTACAAACACACTGCCTGAGGAAGGTTAGGCTATGTGTATTTTTTTTGTCATGAACCTTTTTCGGACCACTTATTTATTTATTTTGGTGACGATCCGACCTCCATGCTGCTACTCTGGTTCAAACTGCATCCACCAAACAATATGATTTATCTCCACCTCCCCAAAATAACCAAAATCTGACACCGTGTGAGATGTCTTTTTTAGCTGTTCTGTCGTCATTTCCTGCGATCTTCTTCATGCTGTAAGTCAAAATGAATGAATGAATGGGCGTTTCTTTGACTATTTATAGGCAAATATGGGCGTTACGTGAAGCCCGCAAAAGCTGCACCGCATTTTGACTCGATTGTGATTTATAAAGGGAAACCGGCGTAGGAAGTGCCGTACACACTTTCCTCGCCTGTAAACAATGTTTGGTGAATCGGAAAATATCTGTACCTATTTTTAGATTTCTACTACGTAAGCAACCTTCCCATGTGAATCCTACGCACGACCTTATAAATGAGGCCCCAGAACATTATGAGGGAAAGTGACAGCATGGGACCTGACATTATGGTTTTGGACAGATTATTCAGTGAACTTGCTGGATACCAATGGACATTTTTTACTTTTCTATCAATTAGCCAGGAGTTTGCAGGGACTGATAGTCAAGAAACTTCAGTCGTCCTTGCGGCCCTGTATGCATGTATTTGTTTAATTACCAACAAATATGAAAGCTCAAGATCATTGCATGAAAGACAAATTACTAGCCTTAACTCAAGGGTACCTCCAACAATAAGAACTGGCCATCCTGGTCCCCCTCAGTACAATATACAACGTGAGCAAATTATGCACTGTTTATCACTTGGAATGAGTTGGCAAAGAACTGCAGTCTGCTTAGGAATCAACAGGAGCACAATGTGTACAGACACAGACAGCGGCTTGAAATTAGACCACTGACCTATGCAGGAATGTCTGTTGAGGTTCTGGCAAACACTGTTCACGAGATCCTTCAAACTACCCCTAATGCAGGGGAAAGGTATGTTTTAGGGAGTCTTCGTTCACGGCACATCAGAATACAACGTTGGGGTGTGAGATGCTGCCGGCAACAACTTGCCGCCGCCCAATGGTGAGTATTGCATGACATTAAATTAAGTTATGTGCCATGAATGCACAAGTAATATAGTAGATATTGCTAGTGGTAGAAAGTGACAACATGACATTATTGCAAGTAGGCCTAAAATGCAAGTAAAACTTTAAAATAATAATGCCTTGTCACACAGTCAGGGGTAGCCTGAGTGGAAATGTGCTGTTCACTGGATGTGGATTGTGTATCTGCCATCATACCATAATGCAATAATAACAATAATAATACAATAAAGGGGACTAGATCAAATAGGAATATAATTATCTTTTAAAAAACGTTAACTAAAGGGAACAATCTATTTGACACAGCTGGAGCTCTGGCCTTCCTTAAAAACTAACTAATTTAATAAAAATCACAGTTGTATTACACACAATGCACTGTTTTTTGAGAACAGCAATTCGTAACTAATGCACCATAATACATTTTGACGAAAAATAAAAATGATTATGAATACAAATAAAATAAAAGAAGCCTCCCATGAGTTACAAGCTATAAAGTAGATTTTAAAAACGTTTTATAGAATAAAAGCTCACTGCTGGACGTTGTAGAAATGCGTGTGTTCACCACGACAAAGGAGCCTCATTCACTTTACATTGGCGTTGTTTGCGTGGTGCAGACATGTAAATGTAGCAGAGTTCGTGACTCCACCACTCAATGCGGTGTTAAGGAGTCGTGGTAGAGTCACGCATTCTGGTGAGACCAGGTTGGGCCAGATACCACAGCACACGGGTCAGGGCTGTTTTGGCCGCAAAAAGGGGACCTACACAATATCAGGCAGGTGGTCATAATGTTATGGCTGATTGGTGTATATAGTAATGTAATGGAGGGGGAAACTGATTATGCCTCCTCATCAGTCGGTCACTGACCCTGCAAGACATATTTGGTGATCAATTTATTTACTAGGTCATAGTCTGTAAAAAAAGATAATTATACTAGTGGTGTGGAGTGGCCCATTTCCTGAAGACTCTTCACGTTTTATTTCATCAAGGTGTATTCATTTGATATGACAATGGAAGCGGGTGTTAAATAAGTAGAGTAGGTCACTCTGCTGAAGATCATCTTTTTCATTATGTGAATGGATATTCTTTGGTAAGACAACTTGCACGGAGGTTTGCACATTTGCCTGCATAAAAAGAAACATTAAAGCTACTATAATTAATATTTGTATGATATCAGTAGATCAAAAGGACTCTGTTTAATGTGAAAGTAGCTGCACATAGTGACAATCTCACGGGGAAATCAGCTCATATGATTCTTTTAGTGTCTTTTCACTCTGTGTTTTGGTTATACGGCCCACAATTCCACTGTTTGATAGACTGTTATGACACTCTTAAGCTCCGTTTTCAGCCACAGGCAAAGACATTTTCAGTTCAAGTTTTTATAGCGTTATATATCCACCCAGCAAACAGAAACTAAACTGTAACTATGTTGGTAGCACAGTGGAGCATTTAGCAGCTAGAGATGCCAACTAAATATTCTCTGTTATAAACTCAGACACTCAGGACGTAGGACCCAATTGCACAACCCGGGAGACAGAGGTAAAGTATTGGTAAGATACTTTATTTTTCCAAATAAAGCAAGATGAAAAAAAAAGGTCACGATCGAATCTCAGGATGAGATGACAAAAAATGAGAACAAAAGGAAATCACTCACGTAGTGAAGAACAACACTTTTCAAGAGCACACAGAGAGCATAGACCTGACCATGGCAAGAGACAAGACAAACTGACACTGAACACTGGGAGACTGGGGAATTTAAACACACGACAACAAGACACAGGTGAAAACAATCAGGGGCGAGGCTGGTGCTGATGAGCACAGGAGACACACAAGGGAAACAGGTGAACACAATCAGACAATTAGACACACCAGGGAAACTAACGACAGGGAGGAAAACACAGGGAGAAGGACCAGACAATACAGAAGGAGGAAAACATGACAGGGAGAACAGAACTGCAAAATACCCATTACCAGACACACCAAACTAAAACCGTGACATGACATAAGAATCGTGACATTCTCCTGGGGTTAGGGTTAGGGTTAGAGTAAAACACAGCTCAACAGAGAGTCTTGACTTGTATTTGTCAAGAGGACACAAACATGACTCCAAGTGAATTGCAATGTTGCTATCTGCTGAATGTATATTGTTGGAACCACGTTTTCTTTAAAAGTCTTATAAGTTCATGATTTTTCAATGCTGTTTTGTAACCCCCAGGTGGCCTAAAACCAATAAATGTATATGGAATGACAGTGTGTACCAGAATGTATATCAATTGTGAAACACTTTTAAAATCCAAAGCGTATCATTTGAAGGCCATTACAATTACACCCTTATTTGACTGAAATGCATCAAATACTCTGACACTCAACTGTTTATGGTTTCAGAAACAGAATAACTTCTGCTTTACTCTGGCATTTGAAACCTTTACATTGGTTGCTGCAGTAAATGGGACTTTATTAAAGGCACTTCCCTGATGACTCTTACTGTATATGGTTCATTAGAGGAACTAAAGTCATTCCAAAGATCTCTCCTACCTCCTCTGCCTAAAGCCAGTCAGTTTGCTTTCTCTAAGTGTACTCGTTGGCATACCTCAGAAGTATGGCTCAGTGTACAGAAGCGTTGCATGACACACACACACACACACACACACACACACACACACACACACACACACACACACACACACACACACACACACACACACACACACATTCTTGTTCCCACAGTATTTTTCATGCACTGATGCATCGGTATATAGCGCAGTAAACTGTTTGGCTTTTATCCAACACCTTGTCTTCAGTCAGCAGCCGTCCGTCATTCTGCAGAGCTGGAGCTGCTATTGATTCTATGCTATAAAAGCGGAACACTAGTTAATCAGTCGGTCAGACAGCCAGTCAGCAGGTCGGCCAGAAAGCACTGCGTGAAGACAAAGAGTAGCCGACTGAGCATCAAGCATAACGTGCTGAGCTAATACAGTTCAGAAGAAAGGGTGAGAGTTTCAAAGTGAAATACATGTTGTCTTTACAGAAGTGGGGCAGCTCATAACTGATGCAAATAGTCCTCAATGACGAATGTTTATATACATATATATACTGTATATACAGTGTGTCTATATATATATATATATATATATATATATAAAAACATACAGAGTAGCTAAACTTATCACCTTGAATAAATGAGAACTACAAGAAAGTACATTACTATCATTACTCGCTTTCATACCAAGTACTGCCCGGCACTTAGTGCCCGGCACTTAGTGCCCCCATGGCACTAAGTGCCAATCGCGTTCACACCGGAGTACTTTTCCCTGAGGGAAGATTACGCAAATGAGCCGCTGACGTCACTTCTTCTTCTTCTTCTGCTTTGGGTTTACTGGCAGGCCGCAAACCACTTCACGGTGTATACTGCCACCCGAAGTCCCTGGCCAGAAGTCCCCGAAGTTGGGGACTGGCCGACACCGCCGACACCGCCGACACCGCCGACACCGCCGACACCGCCGACACTGCCGACACTCCACCGCTCCCACGTTTTTTTTTGTGTTGCCATAAGTTATTCTCTTTCCGTTGGTGCGCGGGGCTAATGCTAATGCTAATAAAGCTAATGCCAGCAAATACAATGGCGGCTTCAAAAAACTTTTCAGAGTTTTACGGGGCGTGGTTTGCAATTCGCCCAGCCAATAGAAATTGATACTTTTTTCTCCCCAGGATAGTACCACCTCTCTAGCAGGCACTACTAATGGGGGTAAAAGTTCCCGGCACTAAATGGGGCGAAACCTGCGAGCTAGTTCAGGTAGTCAACTCGAGCACTTATGCTGCATTCATACATAACGCCCCTTGCCACTCTGCAACCAACCAAACAGAGTTTCCTTAATATGACGCTCTATTTAACCAGCCAGTTCTCTCTCCATGCATTGCTTGCTGCTGCTATTGCCGCAGCTACCTTTACGTCGCTGCTGCTTGCCTGCCCCGGCCACCACCACCCCAGCCTCCACCCCAGCTTCCACCTGTAGGCTCGGGGGTTAGTTATTTGATCATTACTCATCGTGCTATGTATATCTATTGAGTGATGATGCCCGAGCCTAATCACCAAACTCAACTATATGCTGCTTCTAATAAACATGTTAAAGAAACACGTGAGTTGTCTTACTGAAGTACTATTTTTGGTGTGAACGCAAAATAAGGGGTACTAACGGAACTCAATGGGAAAAGTACGGGGAAAAGTACTCCGGTGTGAACGCGCCTATTATGGCCTAACAAAATACATCATTAGTATTTTAGCTGTACCGAGGCGGATTGTCACAGTGAACATGACTATTAAATCAAACACTTTTAGCCGGCGTTTAGCGAGCGAGCATCATGGGTAAGCCAGAGGTCCATGGAGACCCCCAGCAGTGTGACCCATCTGCGAGGCTCCACCAGCACCCGCACCCCCCCGCACCCCCGAACGTGGTGCACCTACAGTGTAAGCGCGCCACAGTTTTGCCGCTGCGAGACTCCACTAGCACTGAGAGTGTGTGTGTGTGTGTGTGTGTGTGTGTGTGTGTGTGTGTGTGTGTGTGTGTGTGTGTGTGTGTGTGTGTGTGTGTGTGTGTGTGTGTGTGTGTGTGTGTGTGTGTGTGTGTGTGTGTGTGTGTGTGTGTGTGTGTGTGTGTGTGTGTGTGATGAGCGTTCTGGGGCAGCATAGACAGGTCTATTCTGTGTTAGAGTTTTACTCGCTACAGGGTGTACTTTGAGGGTTTGTGACTTTGCAGACCGTTAGCAGAAAAAGCTACATAACACACAAGGGGATGGGTAAGAACCAGAAAAGCATGACATGGGACCTTTAAAGAAACCATGAGGTTGGAAATATGAAGTTAAACCTGCAGAGTACTAAGATATTGGATTTTTTAAGATTTGACAAACGGGCTGGTGAAACAGTGCACGTTCTAAATATTTAAACACAAAAGCTTCTTTCATACAACACTTCATGAACCCAAAGTAATATTCTCATAGTTCACAAAGGAAAAATTCCAATATGAAAGTAAAGTCAGACTAATTTCTAATTAAATGTTTCTTAAATCCAATGTGTGTGCAGTATAAAGAAAACAGCCTGTCCTCCTACAAAAAACGACCATATAGGCCGATTGTTCATGCCCTTATTACAACCCAGACACATTTTAAAGTGTATGTTGTTTCTTTCATGACCACTAGAGGTGCTCCAGTGGTCGTGCAAGAAACAACATGCTCCCGGCCCGTTCATTGCAAACGCTCCGGAGGGACGTTTATTCACAAATAACCCTCTCTGGAAAATCCTAAATTGTAGAATAGTTTGGCCATTAAAATGCTTTTTGATTCGATTTCCACGTCCAGTCGATGTCTAGGATCTATAGTTTGATAGATATTACGAAGATGATTTGAGGTCTCACCAGGATAACGTGTATGCAGCTTCCATGTAAAGTTAGCGTGGGTGAGAATAGTTTTTCCAGTCTCTAAGTTTTCATAATAAAACCGGATATATTCCCCTCACTGTCAAATGATTACACAGTGATATCTGCATTACTCATCCACTAAAAAACATCAGTTTATCCTTGTTAATTACACAATATTGATTGGTTTAAATTGTATACAATGCTTTTGTGTTTTCAACCTTCGATTCAGAGAAACAAATCGTTTTTTTAAAAGTTTAGACACTACAGTTTCCGAAGACACTACACTACCCAGAATTCCCAGCTATCGTTTGGGACTACAACATCCGCCTTGCTTTACAAACTCTGTGATTAGTCATCAAGCCCTGTGATTGGATGTTGGAGTGGCAGTGCGACAAGGTTACGCCGAGCGTCAACAGCTCTCTGAAATGGAATGGAACCACGGTAGACTTTCCAAAACTGGAATTGGACGGCTCCAGCCCCCGGGTCCAGCCTCCCCCCCCCAGAACTATTCGTAACATGTTCTAAGGCACGTCTCTTTATAAGACGTTTTCGTATTTCCCACAATTAGAAGTTGCCAGTATTAAACTGTGTACACCCTGGAGGTTTAGGGGATACGAAAAACATTGGTGTGTTATCAAATGTAAAACATATAATTAATAAATGGGTGAATTAATATACCCACATGACAGCTACAGTAAGGTCAGAAGAGCTTTATTTAACAGCTGGTCTTATGTCTGTGACCCCTCCTGTTGTTCATTGATAAGCCTGAAACATGCACTTGTCAAGATTCAGAGGCAGATTTTGCAAATATGGCAGTAGCCATCGATCATCTTAAGATAAGATATACTTTATTGATCCCAAGTTGGGAAATGTTTTTGTTACAGCAGCATACTACTTTGTTCTACTCCACTACAATTCAGAGGTTAACCTGGTATTTTTAATCCACTACATTTATTTTAGTTACTTTGCAGATTCTGATTAATGATGTGAAATATAAATAACCCTTAAATCAGACTTTAGTTACACCTGAGTCAAATTCAGGGAAGGTGATTGTCAAGTGCCAAAATAAACTATATTGGACGTTAAGTACTTTGTCAGACTTCATATTTATCTGTGGATATTATCCACAGATAAATATGAAGTCTGACAAAGTACTTAACGTACCCCAACGTTTTTTTTCTTATTCAAAAGAAGACCTTAAAGGTGACCTATCATGCAAAATGCACTTTTGTACATCTTTTATAAATGAATATGTGTCCCTGGTGTTCCAGGGAACTCACCAAGTGTCAGAAAACACAACCCTCTCTATTTTCCTCCATACCCAAATCTCTTAAAAAGGCGCTGCAACGGATCTGATACAGACTGATCCGGATTTGAACACTTCTATGACGTCACAGAAGTGAGGCGCTACGGCTATTGGGCCAACTCCACCAATCAGGAGGAGACAGCCACGGACATTGCCGTTTGAAAGCGCTGGAAACGCTGTAGTACAAATGCCAGGCCTGTAGATGGTGCTGTTCTCACAGAATCAGCCCATGCAAAGACAGTGTTAAATTGAGCGAAATGAGGAATGGCTAAAATGCATGATCTGTTTGGTATTTTGAAAAATAAAAAGTATAAATATGCCTTATATAGGTATGGTCCTACACTATATTATTCAAATATAGCATGATAGGTCCACTTTAACTTAAAGTATTCTTTAATGTTTAAATAAAGCCTTATTAGTTTGTCTGTTTTGCACATCCTCCTGTTAATATCTTTGGACGTCTTGCACTAAACTGTTTTATTGTAAAGATCACTACAGTATCTTCTTGATATTTTCTATTCTATATTTCTATCATGCCTTCTACTTTCCCCCAATTTTGTATGTAGGCTACTCTTAATATTTAAATGTTTTCATCAAATAAAATGTATTCAACAACTAAATTCAATAACGTGCTTTAACCACTACTAGGCGGTGCGGGTTAAAAAAACAGTAGTGTAGTTAATAAAACATAATGATATCAAACATAATATGACTATTCACTTTATTGTGAAATTAAAACAGAACGGTAAAGGAAAATACAGTTTCAGTCTCTCAATTTGAAGCTTATGCATTGTACCATGAATAGACTTGTAACAGTCAACTGCATGAGGAGTTGGAAAGGTAGTTCAGTTAATAATATCTTTAAAAACTACAAAAAAATCCCTTTCTATCAGCTGTGCACCGTTATGGTGTAAATATAACCTATCTACCAATTGGATCAAATATAAAAGTCAGCCAAATTAGTGTTGATACTGCAAGGAGATGTATTGTGTGAAAAGAAATGTAAGATGTTGTTTAATTGCCAATATATTTATGATCCACGTCACGTATTCAGCTTTGGCGGCATTTCTTACAGTTTGTCAAAAGGTCTTCTCATCAGGGCTCTATAAATAAATATCTACGGCAGATATGTAATATTTAATGCAGCCGAACCGTGTATTACAATGCCGTTATGTGATGACATCCAAAGAGAAAAGCAAGTACACTCGGAATAAAGTATTATTTTATTTTTTAAAAAGTTTTTCCGATTTCATATCGCATAAACACCATATCCCGACATGCATTGCGGCTAAAACAATCGATCTAAACCTCTGAAAAAAGAAAGGTGTCTCTCAGAATCGAAAGAGAAAAACCTATGGGAAAAACACAAAAGCATTGTACACAATTTAAACCAATAAATGTCGTATAATTAACAAGGATAAACTGATTTTTTTGTTGATTAGTACTGCAGATATCACTGTTAAATCATTTGATCATTGGTTTTATTATGAAAACGTCGAGACCGGAAATACTGTTTTCAACCCGTAACTTTACATGGAGGCTTCCGCATACCTCAAATGTGTAAGGGTTTGAGTTTTTGTGTGTCTAGTTTTGGGATTATTTTGCTGTTCTATCCTCCCTGTTGTTAGTTTCCCTGGTGTGTCTAATTGTCTGATTGTGTTCACCTGTTGCCCTTGTGTTTCTCCTCCCCTGCCCGGCTGTTTCTCGTCTCGTGATTACCCCTCCCTGTATTTAGTCTTGTCTCTTCCTGTGTTCAATGTTGGTTCATTATTTGTCGTTCATGTCCCCCTTCGTGTTGGTCACAGTCACCTTTGTTTGGATGCTACCTCATACCTGTTCTTGGATTATTGTTTTTGTTCAGCTTTTGTTTAACCCTTTGGAGTCGACCGTCACGCCGGCGTGATCAGATCACATGACCTGTTCAAGCCGGTGCCGCATAAAAACAACAGTCCGGACAACATTGCTGTGTGTTTCTTTCGAAAGTACTGGCTTGAAAGTATATCCCAGTCTTTGTTTCATGCAAAAAGACCCAGTAAACACGGAGATACGATGATATAAAGTTAATACATTTCAAAAGTATGAAAAATGGAAGCACATATTTGAATATCTTCGCCGTATTTGATCATTTTACGAAACGGAAAATACTGGAAACTGTAGATCCTGCTCAATAGGATGTATGTGTGTATTTCTGTCGAAAGTACTGGCTTGAAACTATATGCCAGTCTTTGTTTCATGCAAAAAGACCCAATAAACACGGAGATACGATGATATAAACTAATACAAATATATTTCTAAAGTATGAATAATGGAAGCACATATTTTAATATCTTCGCCGTATTTTATCATTTTACAAAATGGAAAATACTGGAAACTGTAGATTCTGCTCAACAGGATGTATTTACCAGGGAGGGGCTGATATGAAGCGAGACGAAGAGGGACGGCGGGAACCAAAGAGAGACGGCGGGAAATGGAGAGAGACAAAGATATACGAAGACAGGCGGCGGGAGACGAAGGGAGACGAAGGGAGACGAAGAGAGACGGCGGGAGACTGCGATTGAAGTAAAGTGACAGACAAACATTGAGAATTTAGATATAGTTAGATAGATTTAGAGTTTTGAAGATTCAACTATGATGAAGAGAACTCTGAACGTCAGTCAAGCTATAAGCTTGTTTTTTGACATTGAGGAGGAGGAGGAGCCTGTGATGTTGCCCTCTTTGTCGTAGTTGACAGAAACTGCTTTGAAGCGTGGCACAGATAAAGACAGAAAAAACAAATTTTTGTACATAATGTGCATATATATATTTGTATCATATTTATAATAACACTTTTGCCTTATCAGAATGAAATCCCATGTACATTATTTAAGCTTTTAAATGTTTTGTTGTGACTACTGTGTCACTATTGACAGAACTTGAGAAATTAGGAAAAAAAGCCTATGGATACACCTGTTATTTGTTCATAACATTTGTATATAGGTTTATGCTACCTCAATCAAACTTTCACATTATCATAGTGACATCCCATGTATATATTTTTCAGCTTTCAAATGGTTTTGTTGTGTATATTTGTGTTACCTATATGAAAAATAATATCATTTTCAAAATCTGTTTTTACGTTTATTTGTGATTTTGGGTCCAAAATGTTCAAATAGTATCTCAAAATGAAAGAAATAACTATCAGGTTATATAGGTGAGGTTGTCCTTAAAAAAAAGATACCAAACATTTATATGCCAAACATTTCTTAATGGGGTTTAGTAAGACAAATCAAAAGTATGCGAAAACAGCCAAATTAGCCCAGGACTCCAAAGGGTTAATAAAGCTCGCCTTTTGTTTCCTTTTGAAACCTGCTTCCTCCTCAATCTGCATTTGGGTCCTATTTTCCCCCAACCCTGACAGAATGAACCAACCAAGAATGGACCCAGCAGACAGTTTGTAAGAGGTGAAGTACAATTTGACATGCTTGAGGAATGACTTTAGATATGCCTCCAGTAGTGAAGAGAGGCAGTCAGTTATTTCTGCGGCACGCCAGGAGGTAAACTCTAGGCCCTGGTTGAGGGAGTTGCTACCCGAGTGGGTGGAGGACTTTTTGGGCAGCTTTGAGGTCAAACCTGTTTCCCAGCCTGCTAGCCCCAGGCTTGCTAGCCCCCTTCCTCCCAATTCCCAACCTGACACCATACGCCTCGGTGTGTTCCGTCTGGAGTCAACCCCTGCTTCTTCCCCATTTCCTGCTCCTGTCCAGGAGCTGTTCTCAGTGACTCGTCTGGCTTTTGGAGGTCCACAGAGCCTCCAAAAGGCTCCTAAGAGAAGGAGTCGCAAGTCCAGGCTAGCAGCCCGAGCCCCAGAAGCCATGCTTTGGGCTCCAGTACAGGCGCCAGCAGCCATGGTTCCGGCTCCAGTACCGGCCCACACAGCCATGGTTCCGGCTCCAGAACCGGCCCACACAGCCATGTTTCCAGCCCCAGTTCTGGCCCCAGCAGCCATGGTTCTGGCCCCAGTGCTGGCTTCAGCAGCCATGGTTCAGGCTCCAGAACCGGCCCACAAAGCCATGGATCGGTGCACCAGTACCGGCCCACACAGCCATGCTTCCGTGCTTCATTACCTGGCTCACACAGCCAGGGTCCAGGTTTCTGTTCCTTGCCCAACAGCCATGGTTCCGGCTCCAGAACCGGCCCAAGCAGCCATGGTTCTGGCTCCAGTACAGGTGACGGCGGGATCTCCAACGGAACAAGACATGGGGTTAGAGAGAGAGAGAGTTGGAGAGCCCGAGCAGCAATGTTCCCGGCCCCAGCAGCCATGGTTCAGGCCGTGGTTCCGGCCCAAGCAGCCATGGTTCCTCCTCTAGTCCCTTCTCAAGTCCCCTCTCAAGTCCCTACTCCAGCCCCTTCTCAAGTCCCACCTCTAGTCCCTCCTCTAGTCCCTTCCCAAGTCCCTTCTTTAGTCCCTTCTCTAATCCCCTCTCTAGTCCCTTCTCTGGTCCCCTCTCTAGTTCCATCTCCAGTCCCTACTCAAGTCCCATCTCCAGTCCCATCTCAGGATAGTGGTGGTCTAATGGATTAGGGTTAAGGAATGTTGGACATAATAATGGCAAATATTGAATATCTTAAACTGGATCAGTCAGCTGATCGAATGCACCTATTTCCACATCTACACTCCATCAGCTGATTATTTCTATTTGCCTCACTTTATGAGCTTCACAACACTTTTGCCTTGTACCGCAGAATTTGCAACGTCACAAATAAATGGGGCCAATTTTCAGTCAGATGTGAATGTGTAATCTAACATTTTCAGTAAGAATAATGGACAAAAGGAGTGCAAATACAAATACAATTTATTGAAATGTGAACCAAAAGTTAATCAAATGTTTTAAATAAAAAGCACATATGGACAGAAGGTGTAAAGCCTATTAAATGTATAAGTAAACACATTTAGTCAAATAAAGTGACAGACTAGGCCTGTGCAGTTGGTATCAGCTTTGCCCAGCATGGGCTCCTCCATCAGGCCTGGTCCCCCTCGCAGATGAAAGACCCTCAGTCCTCTCCGGGCCAAACAAACAGACAGGACGTCCATCACACGGAGGTTTCTCCCTGAAGTCTCTGCAGCTCTCTGGACACCATGCTATCTCAATATGTCCACACTGAATTTGAGAGGGGGAAAATGAAAATGATAAATGCTTTAGACAATAAGAAACATAAAGTTGACTGTTGAGTTGCTCAGTTTTTTTAGATTGTCAATACTATTACTGTATAACTAATATATCAGGTTAAGAGACACATTCAAATAAAGGTTTGTCTTTAAATACATCTTGTCTTTTGAATTGTTTGTCTAAAGTCAAGGATCTAGAACTGATACTTAGTTTTAATGATACAGTCTGGTTATTATGCTGTTTGGAGGAGGCTTCACAGGTAAGTGCACTAACTAGCTACCATCACATGTACCTTAGCTTGACTTAAATGTATTAAACGTATAGTTAAGTGATATCAAAATATAAATAACTAATGGCATGCAAACATATTAATATTTGCTTGATTCCAGTGTTGAATTTAGCACAATTGCATACAAACGTTAAGGGATTTTAAGATTCTGAAGTATTATGCTAAAAACTCAATAACTTAGATTATTATTTATAGTTTTGCTTAATAGTTTCATGTCCGCTTACCTTAGAAACGTAAAATGCCACGGCAGTGTGCACATGGGGAGCATGTTAGCTTAGCTTGGTAGCTTCAGCTAGCTCTGGAACTTTCAGCTCGGTGGCAGCAGGTCCCGCCTCGGCTCCACCTCTTTGCCCTTATTTGGAGCAGGCTGGAGTAGGTGGGAGTTGAACTCTGACGTCACTGTCGAGCCGTTAGTGGCCGACTCCGCCTAATAAGGGCTTCTCGGCAACTCTGCAGAATCCTATGGGTGACGTCACGGACCCTACGTCCATTTATATATACAGTCTATGTGTTGTACACTAAAAACACTGAGATTAGCACTCATGTTACTGACGCTGAAATAATGTTTATCAGGGAATGTATTTAGCAACAGAAAAAGACAGGAATTGCATTGGACCAGACCCCGTTGACGCCGACCAATAGGAGAAGACCTCAGATTACAACAGGAAGAGCGAGCCAAGAATCGATCTCTTCTTCTCCCTGACCTCGGCTGACCGGATGCATGAGGAGAGCTCCTCCACTCGCAAATTTCATTTGTACATCACCGCATCTTTAGTGTAATTAAATGCTGTTAACTTTTATAAGCTTCCCTTGACTCTTTTCATGTCCTGCTCTCAGGGTTCAAGAATTGCTAACACTGGCTACAAGAAACAGAATGCAGGAAAGTGGGAACTATTTGATTTTATTATGGGGCAGGCAAACATTTCGATGAGAAATATGGAAGAATTTTTTTTTGCCTTTGTGTGAGAAAAAAAGGGGAATTCTTCTCTCAATGTCGATAGGTAAATAAGTTAATTGTTGTTGAAAATCCAAATAAAAATGTCTTTAACCTGTTGAACCCCTTCCTGTTGAACCCCATCCGCCCGGAAAAACGCATCATCTGCAGGAAACAGCGTCTGAGGGCTTCTTAAGATTTAATAAACTATGAATGTTTCATATCCATGTAACGGGAAGAAACTCAGCTAACTGATGATATTAACAATTTTTTAGCAAAAAAAAACACAAGACTAACGCTGAGCCTCTGAATTAGTCCTGAGCGAAATAAATATTAATGCCGTTAGCACAGAACTCACTCACAAAACCCTCATTACTTATCGTAAATGCAAATCCAACCCATCGACTAGCAGAATACACAGGATCGATAGGTATCCATATCATCACTCCATGATAAGAGCTCGCGAAATGGGAAACAAAAACAGACATCACAACACGTGGCATTAGGTAGCAAACACGGCAATATGTCTTACATTTGTCGTTGTCTGATCAAAAGTTGTCTTCAATGGCATTAAAACGATAAAAACACTGCTGAAGGTTAATCCATAGGTTAATCCAATGTGTCTGTGTCCCTTTGAAATGATTTCTGATAATCCATCAGCAATAAACCTAGTTTTAAGTTTTCAGATTTCAGAGCATAAGATAGGTTTCGCTTTAGGCAAACTGCGTTTTTGTCTACCTTACCATCATCCAAGTGTAGTTTTCACTATAAGTAAAAAAGAATTTTTGGACGGACACTATCATTTTTTTTACTATGTCCAATCTGAATTTTCTTTAAAATAAAAAACATCTATATTGATTCTGACTTTTCTACATCCAACTCACATATGTATCATTACTTTGAGCAAAAAAGATTATTAATGTAAGCCTTTTAGAAGGGAAGATATGGTCATTTGTTCTGGGAATGTCATTTTCGAGCCTGAGACCTGAAAAACAGGCTTGGGGCTTAACAGGTTAAAAAAATCTCCCTATGCCTGGTTCTCCTCACAATTTTTCTTTTATTTAGTGGGAATGCTGATACAGCATTCCCACTATCTGTTCTTCGACGCACAAAATTATTTATTATTCCGCCGGGTTATTTTGTACCTCTTCTTCTCCCACATTGCTCGGTCGGGAATCGATTACTATTACTTTTATCCTTCATAACTTTCAGAATTGATACATCCCATAATTCATCAATTTTTTTACATGGAAGTCAATGGAGAAACTCTTCAGACTTGAACAACTTCAACTGCTAACTGCTCCTTCATACTTTCACTCAGAAACCTCATTCCAACTTTAAAGTGTTACACATCTTTCTGACATTATTCGTCTAACACAACTTTTAAATCTGATTCTTACTTTTAGAGATATTAAACATTGTTCAGACCTTGGTAAAGAGGCTTTCTTCAGATTTTAGAGTGCGTGATGTCACAGCTAGAGTGGAGGACAGATTTAATTTTGCCTTCATATTTTCTTTTAAACCTGCCATAATTCCCAAACCCTACATTCCTGAGACATAATCTTTAAAAAAATTAAATGACACACGTAGGAAAACATCTTGTAGCTTGAAAAATAAAAATAAATTAAGCAAAATAAGTAAACAAAAGGCCTCTTGAGGGCATGAAGTGACAAACACTTTCAACATGTCTCCATTAAACCCCATTGTAAGTTCAGCCTCATCTTTCCCCACCACAGCAGCCGCACACCTTTAGTTAATCTGCCAAAAAGGCCACATTATTAACCCGAAAGTACACAAAAAGTACACTCCAGATGCTCAAGTTCCTGGACATGCTTCACGCTTTGAAATTTCACCGATATCTGTTACGGTTCTTCAACAAAACGTTCACATTAGGGGTGTAACGGTATCCACATTCGTCCCGAACTGTCACGGTTCGGCACATGCAGTCACACGAAGAATACGCCTTTTTTTACGAGTGGGAAAAAAGTCTGTCATTCAGGGCAGTATCCATTATACTATATATAATCCAGGGGGCGGTATTGCACCTAAAAGCTGTTAGCTGCCAGCCGCCCTTAAACAACAAATGAAGAAAAAGAAGAAAACACAACAAAATGAACAAAATACAAGAAGAAGAAAAGTTAGTTTGGCGGTTTCAGATAACACACAGGACAGGGCTCGACAGTAACGTTGCCAGGTTGCCATTGGCAACCATTCAGAAAAAATGTCAACCACTTCTTGGCCTCCTTAGTTCTTTATGTTAAAAACTGGTTGCCATCAAAATGTGCACCCCAAAATAGATAAATGTTAATTATTTGTTGTATTAAGAATGATATTTAATTATTGTTGTGACCAGTCGGAACCTGATACTTAAGTTGCACGTGATTACGGACCCAGAAAGCGATGCACGTTTACTCGCGTGCGCGGTGCGCCGTGTGTTTGTTTGACAAAAAATGGCGAAGCAAATTAAGTTGTTTGACTGTGCGATAAAAAGTTCGGCCAACCTGTCAACATCTCAAACGAATGTTCAAAGTGATTCAACTGATAAAGCGCAAGGTGAACCGAACGAAAAGCAAAGAGGAAATGTGTAAAGTCTTGGGAGGCGACATTCTGCTCCATTGTCCATTCACTTCCGGTAAAGGTTCCTTCTAAATAAGAGTCCCGATCTTATTAATACCAAAATAAAAGTGCAAAACGAAACTTTACCACAGGAACATATTGGCATACAAATATAATCACTTCTATAAAAAGGTAACACATTTTAAATATAGTTAGGCATATTAAAGGTAATTTACAGCATTAATAATTCATATCTAATTCTTAACTGTGAATGGTTTTCATTTATTTAACATTAGAAATGTATTAGTCTGGCCAATCCAAGACTGCACTACTGGTGTTTTGTATACCAGCAATTGAGGGTGGACAAGTTTACAACCACTTAAGTTTCAAATAATTGTGTTAATTACTTATTGTAAAGCATTTGAACATTCTTTTGTGTCACATGTTCATTATTAAGTTGATGCATTGTATAGCATCTTAATTATTTAAAATATAAGGTGACTAAAAATGGCAACCGTATTTCGGTTTTGGCAACCAAAAGCTGATGCCTGGTTGCCAGCCCGGCAACCACTTTTAAAAGTTAGCATTGAGCCCTGCAGTAGCTAGAACCCACCTGCTTCTTTTGAATCAGCTGTGTGGGAACATTTCGGTTTCACTGTGGACTACAATAACGATGGAATGCGAGTGGTGGATCGGACGAGGACGGTGTGTCGGCGTTGTTCGACAGCGGTGCGGTATGCTAATGGTAACACACGCCAAGCATGCTAAATCATATCAGAAGGCATCACCCAGATTTGCCAATCACGGAGCCCGGCAAAAAACAACAGCAGGGGGGGGGGGGGGGGGGGGTCAAAAGTCAAAAGTCTCAAAAATGCTACAACAACTGTCACAAACTGGATGAATGTGAAGTATTTCGTTAAAGGAGGATGAACGCGTAATTAAGGAGCACTATTGGAGTGACTGATGGTTATTGGACTCAGGATTAATTCATTTGGATTCCCACTGTATGAAGAAATTAAAGGACGGTGGAAGTGGAAACAATTCACAAAGGGACTAAACTGTTTAAAACACATGCTCAAAGTAAGCCAGATTTAGCCGATGTGTTCATGTGGATTCAAAAGTCGTAAATAATCTACAAAATGGAGGAGACCAATCTGATTGGAGCAACTGTGACAAATAATCCAACTGAAACCGGCATGGACAATGACTATGTTTTAAAAATGCGCTTATCCAGACAAGCCTGGTTTGGACACTTTATGGGCAGAAGAAACATTTATATTAAAGAAAGAATTATACATTTCAGTCTTTTTATGCCTTTAATACTAACTTGAATTTTTATTAAAATGAATTAGCCAATTATTTTATATATTTTATTGTAATGTAAAGACAAGGCTTTTAGTGACAATCGTGTATTGCCTTACAATAATATGTAAAAAGTCTAAATATGATATTTGGCCTCAAATCATCTGAGGCCTGGCGCCCCCCCTGCGATCCAAGGGGGGCGCGCCCCCCAGGTTGGGAACCACTGATCTTCATTTCTTCAAATGCCGTTGTCATGACAACACAATGCTCACCATGACACACGGTTTTCTCATAACTTCAGTGAAAATGCTCCAAACGGCCCAAAACTTCACAGGTTTGGTAACGATGCAGCCATCAACACATCTAAGTTTATTATGGGATGTCATCAATTGCCGTTGGCATGGCGACAGATCATTCGCCATCAAGTTAGTTCAAAACTTTGCGGTTCAAATATTCTGCTGCTTTCCCAAGCCTTTTTACTTTCTTTTCTTCTCTCATCACACATTCAAGCCGGTAGTGTTCATGTATCATTTCAATCTAAATTCTTCATTTTCTTCTTACACATTACATTTCAGCACAGCAGTTCAGCGTCAGCTTTTCAGCCTAAAGCATTCCCACTAGCAATTTCTTCAGGAATTGCATTCTCTAGTTCTGCTTGTTGTTGTTTTCCCTCTCCTGTAGTGTGTTCTATACGTTTTAGTGCATGTAAATGGTCTGCAAAGGCTAAAATCCCTGTGTTCTATTGGCTAGCGCTCCAACACATTGTACGTGATAGGCTAAGGGGCGGGACATCTCTAAGCGGTTAACCAATCACAACAGAGCCGGCAAGAGAACCAATCAGAGCAGACTCGGCTCTGGTTTCAGACAGAGGGTGAAGAGAGGTGCTGCAGCACAGGTAGTATGAGAAAAATAAAGAGCTAGAGACACTAAATACTGATATACACCTGAACTTCAGCAGGAGAAGACTATTTAAAGTAGAGGCACTACATACTGATATACACCTGACCATCAGCAGGAGAGGACTCTTTAAAGTAGAGACACTACATACAGATATACACCTGAACATCAGCAGGAGAGGTCTCTTTAAAATAGAGACACTACATATTGATATACACCTGAACTTCAGCAGGAGAGGACTCTTTAAAGTAGAGACACTACATACTGATATACACCTGAATATCAGCAGGAGAGGACTCTTTAAAGTAGAGACACTATATACTGATATACACCTGAACATCAGCAGGATAGGACTCTTTAAAGTAGAGCCACTACATACTGATACACACCTGAACATCAGCAGAAAAGGGCCCCTTTAATCTGTCTTCCTTTCCTTGATTCGTTGATTTAGTGTAACGATCCTTTCACTTACAGTAGTTCTCTCTGGAGGATCAGCCCCGGGCTTTGAAGTGAATAAATATGTCCATGGACTCATAACGTCCAAGGTCATATCATGATGGCATTAGGCCAAAAAAGACTTGTCGCTAGATTGACATTGGGAGAGACACGTCCATATATCAGTGGGTAATTAAAAAAAGAGTAGGATCCGGAGGTCAGACATTTTGGCTCCATGCACCACTTAGCCACTCTAATGAACTCCAGCCTGCTAAAACCAGTTCTCTTTATACAAGCATGTTAGCAAAGCCTCACTGTCAGCAGCCCTCTGGGCCCAGTCTGCTGTTATTAGAATAATTACAACTAGCTATTGGAATTGAATACATTTTAAAAGCGTGCATGATTACATTTGAACAATTACCAGAATTGTGAGGTCAATGCACTGCATGTCTCTGCATTAGAGTCACCAGGTCGTTAGTATAGGCTATATACACATGTAGTGAAGCACATGGTAATACGATGCATGTCATTGTGTGTGTTTTTATCTTATTTGACTGCTAGCATCCTCATTAACATAAATAACATTGCATAGAATGAACATATACAGTGGGTGTGTTAACTTGAGTTAACTGAGTAAGTGTTCTTAATGCAACCATGTCTCCTAAAAATTACATTCCCACAGAACTAAACTGCATTCTCAATTAAGTTGAGCAAGAAACGTATTTTCTCCCACGTTACGTTCATTATGAACGTATCTCAAATACGTTTATTTTCTACATATCTTGTAGAAACATATTTTCTCCCACGTTATGTTTCTTATGAACGTATCTTAAATACGTTTATTTTCTACATATCTTTGCCATTTATTGTCTTGCTTATAATAATAATAATAGTCATTTATAAATATCATTTTAGAGCACACATTTGAAATCGAGAATCGGGCTCGATATATGGTTAAATTAAAATCAGTAGGCGAGACTGTAATTTCGCCAGCTGTTACTCTCATGAGCGAAGCAGAAAATAATAGTTTTAACATGCCAAAAAGCTGCTGTGTCGTTTATTGCACCTCAAACATTAAAACAAATCCAGAGTTACGGGTTTCTGTACTCCCTCTAAGAACAAAGGACACTAACAGAAGATCTCTGTGGCTTCAAGCTTGATCGCCGTTCAAATGACAGCGTTGGTTTCCCCAAAAGTGGGCGGGGCTGTAAAGTGACGTAGATTTTTCTCTGATCTATTATTCAAAACCATTCTATTTATTCAACGTAAATTACATGCCAGTGTTTTATCTTTTTATTTATTTGTTATTATTTTAAATCGTATAATTTCGGACAATTTTTCCTGTCTGTGAGGAAAATAAATGGGGCTTAGAGCCTCAAAATACTGAAATCTGCATTTTTGAAAATCTTTTTTTCCTTCTAATTTGTTATTCTTTTCTAAATAACACACTGTTATTTACTCAACAATAACACACAATTATCCTTGTTTTTTATTTTTTCGTTTAATTCTATAATCTTGGGCTTTTTAGCATGCCTTTTAGCTGTAAATGGTGCACAGCTGATAGAAAAGGACTTGTAGTTTTTAAAGATATTACTAATTATCTTTTCATGAAATTTTCGTGAAAAAAATATTAAGAGTACATACTTTCAGAGGGGGAAAGTAGAAGGTCAATGATAGAAATATAGAATATAAAAAATCAAGAAGATACTATAAGTGATCTCTACAATAAAACAGTTTAGTGCTGGATGTACAAAGATATTGATAGGAGGACGTGAAAAACAGACAAACTAATGAACCTTTATTAACACATTAAAGAATACTTTAGGTTAAGGTCTTCTTTCAAATAAGAAAAAAGGTTTGGGGGTATCCATCTACAAATAAATATTAAGCCTGACAAAGTACTTAACGTCTAATATATTGCTTTCCTGCAATGTTAACTATGTTGAAGCACTTATTTTAACTGATATTATACACATTAATTATAATCTAATGCAGGGGTGGCCAACCCGCGGCTCTCGAGCCGCATGCGGCTCTTTGCCTAGTTTCATGCGGCTCTTCAGTTCATATCGAATTTTATATGTGTGAGTTTGGGGGAGAGACACTGACTCCTGACTAGTGTTGCACGGCGTACCGATACTTGAAAGGTATACCGCGATACCCTGCCGTTAAAGACTATACTATTCCTCCGTTTCATTGGTATCGGTACTTTAAGAATGGCCGGGACAGTACTCCGGTGAGAAAGCGCCGTTTTAATAAGAGCCGTGTGTGTTCAGCGCTCTGCTTCCAATCCCTGCAGTGCAGCCGTGCCTGCGGTCCCTCCCCTCTCTCGTGCACGCGGTAGTTGTCAGAGCATGTGATAAAAACGAGAAGCCTGCAAGTGGGAGTGCAACTGCCGCTGCGCCTCGGCTTGTTGACAAAAAAGACGCCAGAAGCGACATTTTGATGTATTTTAGCTATATCTCTGACAGTGAGGGCAAGCCTACGGACACCACATTGTTATTGTTCTCATTGTCTAAAAGTTTGTGTTGTAGTTATGGTTCTGGTGTGAAATAAAGCACAATAATTACATTTAAGACTGTTTCCCTTTTTTTAAGAAAAGTATCGAAAAATAATCGGAATTATTGACTTGGTATCGGTATCGACACCAAAATGTTGGTATCGTAACTGTTGTGTTCTAATATACTCCTGCCAATAGGGGGCGCAGTGTAACCAGAGTATACATACAATGTTGAGAGAAGAAGAGTAAGCCCGGGAGTTGATGCTGTGGCAGTTAAGCATGACGAACAGTAAAGAGTTGAGTACCCGTATCCTCTGTCCCTTGTTTCATTAATTTCTTTCTACTAATACACAACAAATTGGCGACGAGGATGGCCGTGGCTTCTACTCCTTTACCTCCCACCTTTCTTCAGTGTCCGGGAGAACCTACTATGCCATTTGGAACATGGCTAAAAATGTTCGAAAACTATCTGCTAGTGATCGACGTGGAAGGAGCCAAGTGGCCGGATACCCGTATACGTGCAACGCTGCTACACAGCGTCGGAACCGAAGCACAGAGGATATTCTACACATTGACTGAAACGGGAACTACATACAACCATGCCGTGGCTGCACTACGGGCGCATTTCGTGCCGAAGGTAAACGTAATTGCGGAGAGACACAGGTTCCGCCAACGAGCCCAGAGACATGATGAAACAATTGCACAGTACGTCTCTGCGCTACGTGAAATGCTCATTTTTTGTGAATTTGGAAATGCAGAACAGGATATGCTGCGTGATCAGATCGTGGAAAAAGCCTACAGTGGACGCATACGTGAACGCTTGCTGCTAGAAGACAAACTGACACTGGATAAAGCCATTCAGATTGCAAATCAGGTGGAAATGGCGGCGCGCAACGTGGCCGAGTTCTCCAACAGTGAAGTGCCTGTGAGAGAGATCAGCGCGCCAAAATGGGAACAAAAACGTCCCGCTGCAAGTAAACAAAGGCAAGGTGAGAGAAAGTCTGAGCAAGCACGAAGATGTTACAGATGTGATTCAGATAAACATATGGCCAATTCCACACAATGCCCTGCTACAAACAAAATATGCAAATCCTGTGGAAAAACTGGGCATTTTGCCAAAGTGTGTCGTTCAGAACAAAAACGTGAAGTGAGGGAGGTCGTTATTCCAGAACTTACTGTTTTATTGCTGAATAATTCTGCCCCAAAAGAGAAGAAAATAATGTGCACTGTAGATTTGGGACTTTCTCCTGCTAACCAGTCATTTGAGATGATAGTAGATACTGGTTCTTCAGTGTCACTGCTGCCGGCTCATGTGTACGAGACCTATTTCAGTCACATACCACTGAAACCTACAAAGGTTCCTCTAGTCACATACTCAAGACAGAGAATCCCAGTACTAGGGAAACTGCATTTACGTGCATTCCATGACGGAAATACTGCCTCAGCTACCCTTTTCATTGTGAAGTCAGGTTCAATACTGCTGGGCCTGGACCTGTTTGAGGCACTGGAAATGGTCATCATGAGAAACAGAGTGGTACTGAAGTCAGAGCACACAGTCAGAGAGATAACAACCCCACCTGCAACTCCTACTACACCGACACCTACTGCATCTGCACCTGTTAATACAGTTTTACCTATGGGCTGTGTTAGGAACGTAGTACACAAAGTAAGAGTGAAAGATGAGGTGAAGCCTGTGCAGCAGAAATTGAGAAGGCTTCCATTCTCAGTCAGAGATGCTGTTTCTGCAGAGTTAAAGCGCCTTTTTGATGCTGACATCATTGAAAAAATAGATGCCTCTCCCTGGGTATCACCGATCGTTGTGACTCAACGAAAGAACTCATCTAAAATAAGGATGTGTACAGACCTCAGGGAGCCTAACAAGGCCGTCATAATGGATTGCTACCCCATTCCACACATGGAGGAGCTCTTCTCAGAACTCAGAGGAGCTACCATATTCTCAACCCTCGACCTGGCTAATGCATACTACCAGCTTCCACTGCATGAGGACAGCAGAGATCTGACTGCTTTCATTACTCACAAGGGACTTTTCAGGTACAAGCGAGTTTGCTATGGGCTAGCATCAGCACCCTCAGCATTTCAGAAGATGATGTCCATGGTGCTGAAAGATTTACCTGGAGTGCAGGCATATCTGGATGATATCATCATTTACTCCTCATGCCGTGCTGAGCATGAAACCCACCTGAAAGCAGTACTGTACCGACTGCAGGAAGCTGGACTAAGTCTCAACACAGATAAATGCAAATTCTACCAGGACAAACTAACGTATCTAGGACACAGCATAAGCAAGGAAGGTCTGCTGCCAAATGATGACCACATTGCAGCTATTCGGGATGCTCCATCACCCAGTGATCCAGTGACTCAGGTCTTTTCTTGGCCTAACATCGTGGTACTCCAAGTTCATACAGAACTATGCAACTGTGGTGGAACCAATGAGAGATGTGCTACGCAGAGCTACATTCACATGGACTGATGAGGCACAGAGTAGTTTTCAGCAGGTTAAACTACTCATCACAGACAGTTCATCACTCGCTCTTTTTGACCCGTCACGGCCCACCATAGTGTCTACAGATGCCTCAGACTATGGCATAGGTGGGGTGCTGACACAGATACATCGTGACAACACTGAAAGAACAGTGGCATTTGCTTCGCGCTCTCTTAGTGCTGCAGAGAGAAAGTACTCTGTGGTAGAAAAAGAAGCTTTGGCCTGTGTGTGGGCTGCAGAGCGTTGGAGAACCTACTTGTGGGGAACAAAGTTCACCTTAAGGACTGATCACCAAGCTTTGACCACACTCTTTGCTACAAAAGGCATGGGGAGAGCTGGTATGAGAGTAGCACGCTGGTCGGCCAGGCTACTCTGCTTCAACTATGATATTGTCTGTTTAAAATGCTAATGTTATGCATGCTGTTCAAGGGGAGAAGTAACTCTTTTTAAGAAGGGGGGAAATGTTGTGTTCGAATATACTCCTGCCAATAGGGGGCGCAGTGTAACCAGAGTATACATACAATGTTGAGAGAAGAAGAGTAAGCCCGGGAGTTGATGCTGTGGCAGTTAAGCATGACGAACAGTAAAGAGTTGAGTACCCGTATCCTCTGTCCCTTGTTTCATTAATTTCTTTCTACTAATACACAACAGTAACAACACTACTCCTGACAGTTAAACCTGATATTTAGTAGGTCTGTTAAGTATTGAATGCTGATAATTCTGACGCAATTTGGCAGGTCAAAGTTGTTTGGGCTCGGATAAAATCGCTCCGTTACTTTCGTCCCGTGTTACTTTCGTCCCGGCTCTCCCTACGTGTATGTGTGGTGTCAGGTGTCAGTATGAGAGGATGACAGCGCGTCTAATTTTGATGTGGCCCAAGAGCCAATCACAATAGAGAGCCGCAGTGACGCATCGTAAAACCCGGAAGTAAGTTACCATTTTTAGCACTTCCGGTTCCTTCCTCAAAAAGCAATGCATTTTTTCCATAGGGTTTTGGAAAATAGCTCGAAATAAGGTCTGTTGTTGACACAAATTTAAGAGGTAATTGACGTGTTGTTCTACGACATTAAATACATCAGCAGTGACCCCACTGGGGATTTTTGAAGAGTTTACGTGTCTGAAAAACGATGGTTGTTACCGAATGGCTGAATAGGACTACAGAAATGGTCGAGGCCGTTGTACGTCATTACGCCGAACACGTAAACACTCCCGCTAAGTTTGTTTCCCCCTATGTTCTACTTAAAAGCAAGTACCTGCCTATCTTTAGTATCTGTATATCTATATCTGACCATTAGAATCTGTATTTTTGAAATTGTCGTTTTTAACACCGTAGTTTTACAAATTATAGAATAATTAATTACCAGTGTTTTCCAATTTTACTCGGCAGTTTGTTTCGTTGGCTAACGTTAGCTAAAGCTAGCGCTACTAGTTAGCTACGCAATGGTTTGTTGCTTTGCTCCGGGTTGCAGCCACAGGTCTTCGCATGAAACGTGCTTGTTCTATCGTTTCCCGGCCAATGTTTTCCAAAGGAGAGTCTGGATTCGTGCCATGAGGTAAGCTGACGTTAAATTTTTGTCCATGTCACGGTGAAATGTAAATAATGGGTAGTGACTGTATCGCCGTTATAGAGATGGCGCTGCTGAAAAGACCGCAACACAAGTAAAGATCATGAATACATCCGATTAAAACCTGTGTGGCTTATATGATAAGTCTTATTAGTACAAGCAGCATAACGTTTCACCATGTAACTCAAGATTGTAGTCAGGGAAATCAGTTTGACATATTGAACTAATAACAAATCACCTCTGGCTGGCAGAGAATTCTCTGCTCCATAGCTTCTCTTGGACGTAAAATCACATGTACATTTTACATTTATATTCAATTTAATATTCCATCCCTCACATACTTTTGTATATATAATAACTTATATTTTGTTTTTCTTGTTATGCTGCTGCAACACAAACATTTCCCAAATTGGGATAAATACAGTAATATCTTATCTTAATTAATTAAGAAATATAACTATTATAATTAGTGTAGCAGCTGACACCTATTTTCAATATGGATTAATCTACCATTTATTTCTTTAGTTCAATTTTCATCTATAAAAATGTAAAAATAGTGAAAATGTTCACGAGACTTATCAAAGTGCAAGGTTATATCTTTAGATGTTTTGTTTTAGCCTATGTACTGTATGTCTTAATGCTCTTACAGTATATGTGACGGTGTGACTTCCATGAAACTATATTTTATATCTTCCCAACAGACGAGCTGACAGAAAACCTAACACTCTAACAACCGCAACATTGCAAAGGCGAGTAAATGTAAATTAAAAACAATTCACAATTTTATTATTTCTTCTTCTTTCTTGCAGTGAGGTGAAGCTGACCTTGCACTTGGTGCCAGTAAGGATGTTCCTCACGCAGGCTGAATGTTTCTCCTTCCTTACTGACACAGAAGCCCTTGATTTGCAATGCTTCACTAATTGTCATTTCCCTTGCTCCGTAGGGACACTTTACCTCCAGCACAGCGGAAGACCCTACCAGACCATCTGGAGATGCCCCCAACATTCCTGATTGGGAGAGCCACAAATCTGACTCATGGACCTGCATCTGAGTTGCAGTGGTGAATGCCCTGACGCCCTCACATTAATTCATAGTCCCCCACTGTACAGACAAAACACCATCAAGGGCCTGTCGTTGCCCTAGCACCCTGGCAATAAAGGAAGCAGTCACACACTTTGACCTCAGGACAGCTCCAAAGTTGCTGGCAGTCAACCTTCCTTTCCTGAAAAAATGCCAGTTTGGGCTGGTTCGCTGACCAGTGGTAGCCACCTGAATTGCCCTCTGTTGCTCTTCAGACAATGCCATGCTTGCCACAATTGCCTCAGGTCCCTGATGCCCAACAGATTTGATAATTTCAGGAACAGTAAGTGTTTCCAAGCTGTAGTGTTCCTCTTCTGGCTCGGGGGAGAGAAGCCAAGAAATTCCTGAGAACCTGCCCCCGAGTCTGTCCCTCAGCCAGTCACGATCTTCGGCTCTCTTGTCAGCGGGTTAAATTAGTTATTGGTTTCAACAGTCACATTAAAACAGGTACTAAATCAGCCTACTATCACCTAAAGAACATATCTAGGATTAAAAGACTAATGTCACTGCAGGATTTGGAAAAACGTGTCCATGCTTTTATCTTCAGTAGACTGGACTACTGCAATGGTGTCTTCACAGGTCTCACAAAAAAATCTATTAGAAAGCTGCAGCTGATTCAGAACACCGCTGCTCGAGTCCTCACTAACACTAAGAAAGTGGATCACATCACTCCTGTTCTGAAGTCTTTACACTGGCTTCCTGTGTGTCAAAGAATAGATTTCAAAATACTGCTGCTGTTTATAAAGCACTGAATGGTTTAGGACCAAAATGCATTTCTGACCTCCTGCTAAATGATGAACCATCCAGATCTCTCAGGTCTTCAGGGACTGGTCAGCTTTCTGTCCCCAGAGTCAGAACTAAACATGGTAAAGCAGCTTTCAGTTATTATGCTCCAAATATCTGGAACAAACTCCCAGAAACCTGCAGGTCCGCTGCAACTTACTACTTTTAAATCCAGGCTGAGGACTTTTCTTTTTGTCGCTGCTCTTAATTGAACTATTAATATCTTAGACTGCACTGTAACTTTTATCCATGTATTTTTTCTTTTAATGTTTATTTTATTAGCTTTTCTTTTTAATGACTGATTTTAAATGCCATTTTCTTAATGTCTTTCATTTTTTGTAAAGCACTTTGAATTGCCTTGTGTTGAAAAGTGCTATATAAATAAACTTGCCTTGCCTAATAAAGATTTCATGTGACACATAAAATTGATTTGTTGATGGGAATTAATGTGAATAAATTAACTCGGTCTTAAAAGGTTAACGGTACTCTTGCTATCACTACTCACCGACACTATAAACCTTGTCCCTCATGCTAGCCCTGACAACACCGGTAAGCACACCTTCATCTAGGCTGCACTGTAACGTGTCCTGACTTGTAGTGGTTCTCTCCTCTATCTACACTCTTCTTGTCATCTTTGTAAAACTATATCAGACTGGTAATTGACACAGCCATGACTTCTAGTTAAATTCATTGTGGCTAAAATGAAAAGCGTTGTTAAAATATGCAAGCACGCGAAAGTCAAATTCAGCTTTATTGTCAAAAATTCTACATGTGTTATACATCCAGAAATATCGAAATATCGTTTCCCACAGTGTGACATGTATACATAAAACAAAAAGGGCCTAGATAAATGTGGTATACATTAAACAAAACGGGCCTAGATAACCGGGGTATACAGTTTAAAATGTTAATATATTTAAAGTTTTCAAAGTGCAGTTTCAGTGCAAGTCAGTTGAAACGATCTTAAGTTGGCGTGACGTTGAAGTCGTGCGACCCTGCTGCTGTACTGGCTTGTAGTTCGTTTATAGCATAACGTTAGCATTTTGCTTCTGCCGACTAGATTTATTATTCAAAAATTATAAAAGTAGGGTTGACATGTGGATATTATCCGGCTGAACAAAACGTGATCCATCTCTTAAATATGTGTCAACCACAGACCTTATTTCGAGCTATTTTCCAAAATCCTATGGAGAAATTGCATTGCGTTTTAGACGAAGGAACCGGAAGAAGTGTACTTCCGGGTTTAAGGACGCATCACTGCGGCTCTCTATAATACCTGCGATGCAGTGAACCAATCACCTTTGAGGAGGAGAAAACCTATCGTTGATTAAACACTATCCAGTGTTTCCCCTACCATTGTCTTGGAGGGGCGCTGCGCTCAGCCAACGGAGCCCCGCGCCCCCCTGAAATTCAAGGTGTTTAAAAAATATATATACATTTTTTTTTAAAATATATATAGCACCAAATTGCAAATAATCTATAACTACTGTCACTTTTCACATTGAACATGTGCTCTTTTATTAAATAAACTAAACACTTTCATTTTAAGTTGTGAATTTAGTGTTTTTGACCAAACACTGATGCATTAATCAATAACAATAATCCACAGCTCCTCTCTCTGCTCCAGAGGATTAAAAAAAAAATATATCCCAATGCCACAAAAATGCATCAGTGACGTGGTTGAAATCTTGTCTCCAGAAAACAAAAAACTGAAACAAGCGGTAACAGTGACTGTGTGTTTGATGTGGCTCTTTGCAGTAACATAGAACAAATGTGGCTCTTAACCTCTGACTGGTTGGCCACCCCTGCTCTAATGTATGTAGATATTATAAGAAATGTGCAGAATTTGACAGTTTAATGGTGGAGGTATACACACATATTGATAGATGTCTTGTAATGCACTGTTGAGGAACCTGTGACCCAAGATTTTCATTCATTGCATAACTACACCGTAGTTGTGTATGATATGTCAATAAACCTTAGAGCATCTTGAAATCTTGAAAGGGATGTGCAAAATAGCAATTATACAGTCTTTAATTCACTATTAGAAGAGAATAACGAGTAATTAATATACTTTATAGAGATCTGCCGATAAATGTTTAGTCTTCTCAAGCACCAACTATCAAATATCTCTCCTGATTGTTGGCACTTGACTATCACCTATCCCTGCATTTTTTTTTTCAGGTGTAACTAAAGTCTGCTTTAAGGGTTGTTTATATTTCACATCATTAATCAGAATCTGCAAAGTAACTAAAATAAATGTAGTGGAGTAAAAATACCAGGTTAACCTCTGAATTGTACACTGTAAGCCCAAATAAGTAAAATTAACTCAAAAAGAATTAGGGCAACTGATTGCCTCAAGTATTTTAAGTTAATCAACTCAAAACTTACAATTTTCAAGAACTTAAATAATTTGATTAAATGCTACATGTACCTATTTATTACAGTAAAATTAAAATGGCTTATTAAGTCAACTCAAATATGTTCAGGTACTGTGATTTAAACATTTGAATTCACCTCTACTAATGGATTAAGTTACCAGAACTTAAAAAAACAAGTACTCAAACAGTCTTTTTTTTTGGGTTAACAGAACTCAATATTTATTATTTCAACCAAACCAAACACATTGACTTAGTCAACTCAAAATCACATAACTTAAAACTTAAAAACATTGACACAACTGATTGCCTCAATTTAATCGAGTGCAACTAACTTGAACAGCTTTACTAAATTTCTTATTTTCTAGCCCTCCTATTTAACATGCTGTGCTGTTAACATTTGACATATTGGCAGTAAAATAAGTAATCATAAAAAAAAATAAAAAAATGCAAAGGCAATTGTACTTCTGGCACATTTTGGTTAAAACCTGAATAGGGCAACAACTTTGATAAAATCACAATGACAGTATGAACCCTTTCACTCTAAAACTCTAAAATGTAAATGAATTACATTAACAAGTATCAAATCTTCATCTGGATGAGTTAAAGTGCAGCAACAACAACAAACAAACAAACAAACAAACGCATAAATACACATTCACATGATTAATGCCGGTTAATCAGAAATATTTGCTATTATTAAAGTGCAAACAATCATCCCTCAAAATCAAAGATACTTTGATGTGAACAATGGTAAACAGTAAACATTTTACATTAATACAACATGTACAAGTAAAAGGGAACATTAAGCAGCTTGACCGCCTGGCTGAAAACCTGCAACAACTGGTACAGCAACTTTCTTAAGACATTTTTATTTCAGAAGGAAATCACTTTGAAGTAGAGGGAAAATGCCTTAAAATGCCTCACTCCACACCTGTTTTTCAGATGGATTTCTACACATGCATCAGCAAGTCATTCTTGAGGGTCTGCAACTTGGGCGACAATTTAACATCTTCCAGACCAAGTAAAACCTTCTGAGTGAACTCGAAAGTGTTTGTCAGTCCTTTGGGATAGCTGAGGTGTAGTGCATAAATTAGTCCAAACATTACCAGGAATGCATCTGCAAGTCTAGGGAGGCTGACCACAATGTCATTTTCGATGACAACAGAGATGGTCACAGGCTGATATAGCACTTGACTTGTGCCATTGTCACTGGTGACAGTAAGGAGGGCCACTGAAACACCTCCAAGCTCTGGTTCGGACTCTTCCTAAATGAATGAAAGAGAGATAATAATCACAAACTGGGGGTTGGTCATGCATTACATTACATTAAATGTTACTTGTTATATGTCAGATTCCTCCGCGTACCACTAGCGGGAGCTGGCGTAATAAATAACAAAGAAGAGCTTTGACCAGCACTTTTCTAATTTTGTCCGGAAGATTCAAACTTTAACGGACATGTTGACCGATGAAAAAAAATCGAACTGAAACTCTGCCGCACGGTCCCCTCGTTCCTTGGAAGAGGCGGAGAGGTGGGTGTTTGTCATCTGTGGACTACCAGAGAGAATTACAGCGAGGGAGGGATTGCAATGAATAACAGCAGCAGGAGCAAACACTTGCCTCGGGGAGGGAGAAAAAGAGCCACAGCGGAGAATAAAAAGAAGTAACCATGGCAAACATGCAAACATTTCCCTGATAGGTGGAGAGTTACCCATATAGGCGGAGCTCCTCGTTCCTGACGTCAGAGGTATTTCAAATCTGTATCAGTCTGTATCAGATCCGTTTTTAGAGATTTGGGTATGGAGTAAAAGAGAGAGGGTTGTGTTTTCTGACACTTGGTGAGTTCCCTGACACACCAGGGACACATATTCATTATAAAAGACGTACAAAAGTGCATTTTGCATGATAGGTCTCCTTTAACTTTAGTATCACTTCAAAAAAAAAAAAATATTCAGTTCATTTGTATTTGGGTGAAGGAAAACAGACCAAAACCTCTGCAAATCACACAAACTATATGGATGGATAGACAGAACCAGGATAAGTGCAACAAAATATTTGTATTTTAATGAACTATTCACTTAATATAGAATGGTACTGTTAATTAATTAAGGAGACTCACTGTGCAGCTTCGGAAAAATCCAGAGGTGTCCTCTTGCAGATACACAGGAGGGGCATGGATAACGGTGGTACGCCTGGTGTTGATGTCATGTAATTCCTATAACGATAAAAATCCAACAATCCAATCAGAACATATATCCACACATAAACTGTTCACATCTTTAATGCAATCAGACAAATAGCAAAAACAAAGTGGGCTAATTGTAAAATTCAAAATATATATTTTTAATCTCTCCAACGTTAGATGTTCAACCTTTGAATTGTAAAATAATCTCTTTACCTGTTCATCGTGGATTTTTCAAAATTTCAGCCAAAGCCTCAGCTGTCTTCCCAGTTTTGGACGCCTTCCGTCTAAATATGGCCATCAGTCGAGGAAGATGGCGGTCAAAAGCAGCGTAGAAGGTGTTCGGCAGATTCTGTTTTGTAATCCGTTGGAACTCTGCATACACCTATTTAAAAAACAGAGCAGAAGGACAATACAGCAATGTCAATTATTCAGTTCAAAATAAATCAAACTAGGTTAAAGTGGTATCCTCCTTACAAATAGGTAATAGATCCTCCAAGTTTGACCAGTCAGTTCCTTCCCTGTGGCAAGAACGAGAACTTCCTGTTCTTTTCCTTGCATTACATTACACCACAGGGAAGGAGCTGGAACTTTGAAGATCTATGACACTTCTATATAAAGCAAATAGCCACTATAAGAGTCACAGAATGTGCCATATGTTATCAATAAAGAAGAAAACAGGAAAAAGAGAGCTAATCCATATTACCTCAGACTCCATTTTGAGAGCAGGCCAGAGGTCCATGAGCTCGTTCACTGGCGGGCATGTCCTCACTATGGTCTGTCGCCGCAGTGCAAATGTGGTGTGCATCATCTTGCCATCAAGTTTGGCCAGACTATAATACATTTCTAATGTTAAATAAATGAAAAATATTCAGTTAATACATTTACAGTTTATTATTTATCTAAGTTCTTAAACTCAACAAGTACTATACTTACAATTTTGAGATACTTGTAATTTACTTAAGTATGTAAATGTTTTGCTACTTTGTTTTTCTACTCTACAATTCAGAGGTAAAAGGTGTACTTTTCCTCCACTACATGTATTTAATACCTTTAGTTACTTTACAGATGTGGATGAATGATGTGAAATATAATCAAGTGTTAAATCAGACTTTAGTTCCACCTGGAATAAATCCACAAGCTACCCTGCAGTACACAAGTCATTCAAACTAGCTGCACCTTTACCAGCTTTGAGAACACTTTAATGATCAATCATTATAAAACATATCATATATATTATTCTGAAATGGACCAATCTGCACAATGACTATTTTTACTGTCGCTACTTTCAATATATTTTGATGAATACTTTTCTACTTTTACTTGAGGAATATTTTGAATGCAGTACTTTTACTGTAACAGAGTATTCCTACACTCTGGTACTTCTACTTTTACTCAAGTACAATATCTGAGTACTTCTATTTTTACTCAAGTACAAGATCTGAGTACTTCTACTTTTACTCAAGTACAAGATCTGAGTACTTCTACTTTTACTCAAGCTGCTGAAGTTAGACCCTCGTCGCGGAGCAGCAGAGTTCACCTTCATCACCAATGTGTATTTTAACTAGTGATAATTAACTTGTATTTCTAAACAACACATCTTACATTCAATTTGAAATACACAAGGGATACACTTTATGTTTTTAACTATCAGTTTAACTGTTTTCAACCACTTTTAACAGTTATTCTTAACATGAACATGAACAGATATTGCAGTCAGCATGTAGCAGCACTACAGCTAATGAAACAAATTAAATAACTAAAAGAGAGTGGTTTTAAGTAAAAGAAGAGCAACGCTCTTTTAATATTTAGCTATGCTATGAGCTTCTGTTCTATTGAACTAACACGTGGTGTTAGCCGTTAGCTTCTGCTAGCGTTTAGCATCAACTCACAGCTAGAGCTAGCTAGCATCGCTAGCATCGCTAGCTCGCGATTAGCATAAGCTAATGTGCACCAAAGCACATCAAAAACATTAGAGATCACTTTCATAACCCCGATTGGTTTTTAAATGAAATGTATCTCATAATAAACAACAAAAACTGACTGTCATTGTCATATTAGTAGGCTAGCCCTTCAGTGCTAACAAGGAGCTAACAGCCTCAACTCACCGGAGACACAGGCTGTCGTCTTCTAGTTCGGGTTCACACAGGGGTTCTTGCAGGTCAGAGTTTGTCAACTGATATAGTTGAGAGTACAAATAACACTTTAAAAAAATATACTATTAATATACTAGGAGCTGTTCAACTTATGGTGTTCACAGGGAAAGAGAGAGAGAGAGAGAGAGAGAGGCGAGTGATTCGCATTTTGCGCCATTCATCATTACCCTGGGTGTACATTCTAGAGTGCTCCGTGCAGAAACAACATTTATTCATACATCTAAATGACATAAAGGGGTCTAGTAGCCCTATATTTCATATGGGTTACATAAGCTACTGCTTAATACATTCTTAAACATCCATTGGGGAAATGTTAGTATGGTAAATGATGAGTTATGAAGGATTATTTGAATTATTTGAAGGATTAAAGTAACGTGTTATGGCAGGAAAGTTAAATCTGGTATATTCATTTTAATGTCACCTTATATATATTCATGTGTGTTAAATTTGAAGGGACAAAGTATATTTTCCCTCCCCAATATATTGAGGTGAAGTCTTTGTGTTTAGAGAGGGATGCAAGCAGGGGACATACTAATTTGGGGATAGCTCCAAAACTCTGGAATGTTTCCCTCATAAAAGAAGAGTGTGCGTTACACATGCTTGGGGCAAATATGTGTGTTTTCATTGCAGTAAATATATGTTGTTGGAGATTTTGAGGATGTTGCAAACCAACCTCGTCTCCGCGTGTCGTTTGACAAGCTGGGTGAATTCGGGAGAAGGGAGGGATTAAGAAACACCAGAATACAAGTGAAACAATAATCCTGCTTTTAATGATATACAGTAACGATACAAAATACAAAGAAATCACGAAGCACTCTGCAGAGTACTCCGGGCTCAGGTTCTACCACCCGTGTGAGACAGGTCTCAGGAACGGCCAGTGAAAAACAAGAGCGCGAACCAAAGGAAAACACAGTCTTTCATACTAAAACACAGGAGGAGGAGGTGTACGTGCTTTCCCCCAGAGGTCATCTTATTGGCAGAGACCAACACATGGCCTGTCGCACCCAATCAGTGCGACACAGCAGCTTGTAGCCAGCACACACACATCTCCTTTATGGCCCTTGGTCCCTGAGTCCATCTTCCCGCCTCCTGACTGCCACACACAAGTTAAAAGTATGTTTTAAGATATAGTTGTTATAGTTGGCTAAATATACGTAATACATGTTAATTACTTTCATATCAATAACAACGAGGAACACATTACCTATGCTCTTAAGCAGTATTAGAGATGCTTTTCAAATAGTCAAACTTCTCACAGGCTTACCTATGGCCCTTCCATTTGTTTGAGCTATTGTTCACATCTTTACTTCAAATAAAAGGTTTCACATTGTATATTTCCAGCTTCCTTTACACATACTGCTATTATTAACACAAAGTAACTAACCACACACCTCTATTGAAAACAAGTCGATTCCCCTGACAATTGACCTGCTGAACCTCTTCGGAATGTGTCCCTCCCCCACCTCTCTCGTCCCTGTCATAAAAAACTGCTTCCATTTCATATAGAGTAATAAAAGATGTTTAAGCTAATTTCTCCACAATGTTTCTAGCCATTTAGTACCCACACATGAAAGAATAAGAACAGAGGTATAGTTGACCAGTAATCATGTAGCATTTATATTTACTTCAATGAAAACACATACACATCTGCTACAAGATTGTGTCACGCACACCCTTTTTTACGAGGGAAGCATTCCAGAGCCTCGGCACTATCTCCAAATAAGGGTGTCCCATGCTCCCATCTCTTCTCTAAGCACACAGAATTCACCTCAATATATTGGGGGAGGAAAGGATACTTTGTCCCTTCAAATTTAACACACATGAACATATATAAGGTGACACCAAAATGAATATACCAGATTTTACTTTCCTGTCATACCCCGTTACTTTAATACTTCAAATAATTCAAATAATCCTTCAATTCCCCCTTTTTGGTCTCGCATTAACGAGACCAACACACATAAGACATTTGAAACAAACTACTGTCATTCTTTGATACTGTGTCTGTCCCCCTTCATTAAACCTTTGAGAACAGAAAACAACCTCCAATGACAGTGAAGAAACTATCAGAGTGAGAGCCTGAGTGCCAGACAGCAGCATCCTTGCGTGTTGTTGAATCCTCAGGGCCCCCCCCCCCCCTCAGCGGAATACGCCAACAAGGGCAGCTGATAGGGAGGGGGAGATGCGGCCTTTCCTTCAAAGGTGGAACTGATGAATCTGATCAGAGAGAAGTAGACTCCTCTGCTGCCTCGAGAAGTCCCCCAGCCCGCTGACGCCTCCTTCCAAGTCGTCTGCTGTAGGGATGTCCGCGAGGTCCTTCTCCTCCAGTCCGCTGATGCCTGCTTCCAAGTCGTCTGCTGTAGGGATGTCCGCGAGGTCCTTCCTGATGTCCTCCAAGGTCCTAGCCGGAGTGTTCCTCGCCGCACACTGGCTCCAGTAGTACCAGATGTCCCCCTTTGCTCCTCGGCGGACGGCATGAGATTCTGTAGAGGCCGGAGAACCTGGGGTTGAGTCACGTAGGCCTGACGACCTTCAGCCAGACGAACTCCGCTGTGTCGGCCTCCTGCTCCTCGGGTCCCCCTTTTGGCGTCAGCAACCTGTGTGGAGAAATCTGATACCCACCCCTCAAGTCTACGCTCAGGGCTTCTGGGCCCTCAGGTGTTTGACCCACCGTTGGTAGGCCGCTTCAGAATTCTAATACTTGGCCTGTGTCAACAAAATAAACCCCAACATCTTCAGGTGAACTAAATAACATATCTCAATAGCTCTGAATTCCTGACAAGCATCTGTGTTATTATAAATGAAATCCTTGAGATCCCATTTAAAATCTAAATATAATATGAACTGCTAATGTTTCTGGTAAAGAAACACACTAATGTTATGGATTAAAAACAACTAAAATCATGATACTGACAAAGTGAATAATTTCCAGGCGAGACTGCTTCTACCTGTCACTGCTTGGATATTATCAAGCTGAAAAATGAATACAGAAATCCAACATACTGTCATCCAATGTCTTTCTATTATGACTTTAAATTAAATGTACATTCCCCTAATGATCTAAACAGTCTATGGCTTTTACTTCTTTACCAGGCTAGTTACAAGATGTTGTCTAAATTAAATTCTATCTCATTACATTACTATGTTTTAACTTAGCTGTAATATGTTCTTTCTACATTTCAAACCTCAGTTACTTTAATACCTGTTGAAATATTACAAAATTGTTTTCATTATCACAGTTCACCTTCTCATTCTCATTCTGGAATTACCTCTCTCAGTAGCCCCTCGGCCACTGATTCTGCATCTGTGTTACCTGTTATAACTCAATCAATATTAGAAACATGTCAACATTAATCAAACATTATCTTATCCCCAGATAGGGAGCAGGTTAAATCTAAAACTGTCAATCAATGGTCAGATTGAACATCTGAGTTGGGGCGGCAGGTTTCTTCCAGTCCCTAAATGAAAATATCCCACACTCCCCCTTTTTACACATGTAAACATGTGTAATAAAATCCTGTATGGGAAGAAAACCTTCAGGTAACCAGTGGTTATAAGAAAATACCAAACATCATTCACAAAAGTACATCCATCATTTTTCACAGTAAACACTCCAGGGAAAATAAGTGTTCATTTCCAGCTGGCAGTCCTAAAAGAAACAGAATCTTTAGATTTTAGTTTGAGTTTTACATTTGCAAACCGCCAACTCCTGTGGGAATTAGAAACGGGTCACATGTGCATTTTTCCAAATGTGTGGAATTGTAGGAAACCTGTGTTTCCCATGGAGCTCCAAAATAATGTATTAGTCCAAAGACATGCTCGGTTAGTTATTGTTTTAGAATCATGCAGTTACACTGATCACATGCAGAAATTCATTCACACCCACACTGTCAGGTTGTAAAGTCAAGTTTGGTCAGCCCCAGAGTCAGTCATTGATAGTGCTTTTCTCAAGTCACACTGTCAGTCAGGGTCAAAGGTCATTTGGTCTCAGTTTCATTGGCCATGTGTCGTGCCCTGCAGAGACTTTGATATTTCAGCATAGGCCAGTATCCTCTGTCTACAAAAATCAGTCATATATGGAGCGCCATCATTTATCAATTCACGATTACCACCTTAAGTCAGATATCTCTAACTTGTCATCGGGACGGCTGCTTCCCACATTTCCCGCAACTTGGTACAAAACTCACTTCATAATAGTACTACTACTACTGCAATTTATTTACAACTAAGTAGTATTAAAATGTGTAATAAATCTAATTCAGAAACTTGTGTACATAACTATTATCTTAAGTCAAAACATCACTAGGATCTGTGTAGCTCTGCATTTCATAGCTCATTATACTCATTTATCTTCAATTCCGGTCTACTTAAAAACAATGTTAAACTCTTTAGCAGTGTGTGGAACCTTGGGTGTCCGAACATGCAACCATCACCCTTTACTCTATCAAGGATTAAAAACAGTTTCCATCCTAAAGCCCTCCTATGGTAATAACTATGCCACAATGGTGAAATCAATATTGTAACAAATGAAATCACTGCTTTATTCACACATGAATAAAAATCTCTTGAAGAATGATTTATTAATATGATGGAAAGATTGAAGAATATGGTTCTACACTGTGCTACTCCAAAACACCCCCTGCTTAAAGTGTAGTGCATATTTCCCTCATGTCTCCCCTTTAACCCTCAGTGTGTTTTTAGGATGATTTTCTCATTTTACATTAATAGTTTCCTCTTTACTGCTATTTTGAATTTACCAATCGATTAATTCATGGTTAATACCTCTTTTTATCTTTACTTATTTATCAAGTCAATTCAAGTTCTTTAAATGTGGTGTCTTCTATGCGCGTTTTGTGAATAAGTGTGTTTATGTGTAAACTCACTCATTCCCGTTTTCCTTTTCTCCTCCCCTGGTTGTCTCAAGCCGTGACCCCGACCTCCTCACTTCAAATCGACCATGCCAACTCCTCTGATTCTGTCTTCTCTTCAGTCCATCAGCTCTTGAATCCATCCGCTGTAACTGTTTTAGGCAGCCTTTGGCCCAGTCACATGTGCAGCCCACATCATGCCACTGTTCTTGCACTGCTTTGCATTTCATCTCCCCTTTACAGTCTCTCTGCTGCTTCATGGAGGGCGGATTCTGCTCTCATGTCCCCCACTCTGCTCCTGTGCCAAATCTCGTGGCTCAGCTTCATGCCCTGTCTGAGGGACTGATGAGAGTATTTCTGTATGTCAGCAAGCGGTTTGGTTCTGGATGCCTCAGGTGGAGACGGTTCAGCTCCGGTTCTCTGTCTGTTTGATGGAGAAGGAGGAGCCTCCTTTTGGGTTGGGTCTTTTGTCTGCTTGGAGGGACGGGGTCGTAGCCTTTCTAACTCAGAGGGGGAGTCCAGGTCCCGGGACGCATTATCCATAAGAAGTCTAGCACACTGAGATTGAATCAATCCAACCCTTTCCACTCTGTCTCTTTCTAATCATACTATCTGTCTTAGTTGCTAAATGCCATCTAAACAACACCATTAATGTCTACTAATGATATTACAAAAACTCCCTCTATAAATTGTTTCATCCATTGTTACATATGTACCCAACCTGACTCTTTCAGGAAACCATTTTCTTCCATATATTGAAATACCTGTTTCAAGCATTACATATTTCACACACTACGAAAGAACATCTCCATACTTTCTCCAATATTTTAAATCCCACTGTTACTTAGAACAATAGTAAACCTGCAGAGCACACTGATCAGATCACAGTAATATACTTTGACTCAAGTGTAGGCCTGTGTCTACTTTCCATTTTACTTATTACTTTTGGTGAATATTTATTTATATTGTCTAAATACCTTGTCTATGATGTGCAAAAAGTTAGAGTATAAAAATGTGTTTTTCTTAATGTATTTACACTCCACGGATTCTTGAGTTTACTCATCTCCTAGTGTTGTCGTTCCTAAAAATGTTAGCAAACACAAAACTCCCACTACAACATTTATAGATAAATTGATCTAGCAAAATGAACTCTTTTCTAATTCAAAATGTGACAAAAGAACAATGATTTGTCTTTCACAAGATGGTGGTCTAACAGAATGACTCTTGACCTCATGGGGTCAAATAGATTTAGCCATGAGGCGGCTGACTTTAAAATGAACTGGGACAAAGAAACCACATGCATGTGGGTACATTATAGTCTAGAAATATAACACAAAACAACACGACTTAAAAATAATAACAATTCAAATGACTTCTGGTGAAAAGCATGAAGAACAAAACAACTTAATCTACTCTCAATGTTCATGTACACCATCACTGTGTATTTAATCAGTAGTTACCGGTTGTATCATTACTCAAACTATTTCACCATCTTCACTTATTTTAGGTTACTCATTCAACAATATGACATTCTCCCGAATAGTAGTTCACTTTATATAACTTTTACTCTCTATATTTTAGCAACAACCTTACTTTTCTCTCTCTCTCTGTCTACTCTCCAAAACATCTCATTTCTCCTGACCACAAGTTTCTCATAAATCACCCCTTTGTGTAACCGTGTGAGATGGCTGGAGCAAAACCTCGTGCATGACCTCTGTCATGCTTAAACATTAACAGATTCCCTCTGACGAACTTACAAAAATCTTCTCTTTACTTTCTACTCTTTTGTTCCTGTATTTAATATAATTTTCCCCTTGGAATATAATTAAGTACAATCCTTAGTTAATGACAAATACCATGAAATTCACAACGCAATGCAACGGTATCAATCAGTTCTCAAAGACTATATTTAAATAGCAGCAAATCATTGTTTCTTATTTATTTCAATATATCTTCCACTTCAAATCACACCTTGATCTGTTCATTTTCTATGTATTTCACTCCAACTTCAGATCACTAGAGAAAAAAGCAAGCAGACACACTCCGGGCTGCTGCTGCTGCTCTCGAGAGGAAAAAGGGTGGGGGGAACTCTCACAGACAAATACTGACACCCCCTTCTCTCTCCCCCGCTGTAGCTCTCAGCCTCTCCTTTGGAAAAGGGGGGCTTCTTTCAACAATTAACACTTCTGCTATCCTTTTATTCAATTTTTCTGCTTGAACCCACTGTCCTCGTAAGCTCTTAACTCACGCTCCTCTCGTTAAAATGTTCCCTTCATTATGACTTCGTATCTATTCATCTGACTTAGGCTGTTTCTGTTACCAGTAAATATTCACAGACTTCATATCTATTGATCTGACTTACTGTCCTTGTTACCAGTAAATATTCACAACACACCAAAGGATATAGTGAGGCCCGGTCACTTCAGAATGACTTTCTGAAGTTTGCGTTACTCTCCCTTGGATCACTTATAACAAATAACTCATCTCCAGCCCCGTCGAGCTGTGGATTCGTTATTTTGGGTCAGTCTTATATGGAGACTTAATACAACCAACTGACTACTCTTAGACAGTCTAACTGTGGGGACTCAATACCACCACTTCCAAGCCCGGGACTTCAATACCCTTCTGGCCTGTCGGAACTTGATATCCGATTTTAACTGTGGGGACTCTTATACCTCCACTTCCAAGCCAGGGACTTTAATACCCTTCTGGCCTGCCGAAACTCAATATTCGGTTTTAACAACTAAAACAGGCATTTGCATTGTTACTATAAAAAAAAACACTGTAAACTTCGTCTGACAACCCTAAAATTTGGAATATGGTCAAATCACAGGTTTCGAATTAAATCGTGTTTGCTCACCTGGTAGCCTATTGTACAGAGCTCTGTTTGTAGTTGTCAGAAGAGGCCGAGATGTTTAGCCCTGGACTATTCCGTCCGCTTGCCGCTGGTGGTCTCTTCCCCGAAAACACCCCACTCAGAAACGTCGGGTTCACCATTTGTTGGAGATTTTGAGGATGTTGCAAACCAACCTCGTCTCCGCGTGTCGTTTGACAAGCTGGGTGAATTCGGGAGAAGGGAGGGATTAAGAAACACCAGAATACAAGTGAAACAATAATCCTGCTTTTAATGATATACAGTAACGATACAAAATACAAAGAAATCACGAAGCACTCTGCAGAGTACTCCGGGCTCAGGTTCTACCACCCGTGTGAGACAGGTCTCAGGAACGGCCGGTGAAAAACAAGAGCGCGAACCAAAGGAAAACACAGTCTTTCATACTAAAACACAGGAGGAGGAGGTGTACGTGCTTTCCCCCAGAGGTCATCTTATTGGCAGAGACCAACACATGGCCTGTCGCACCCAATCAGTGCGACACAGCAGCTTGTAGCCAGCACACACACATCTCCTTTATGGCCCTTGGTCCCTGAGTCCATCTTCCCGCCTCCTGACTGCCACACACAAGTTAAAAGTATGTTTTAAGATATAGTTGTTATAGTTGGCTAAATATACGTAATACATGTTAATTACTTTCATATCAATAACAACGAGGAACACATTACCTATGCTCTTAAGCAGTATTAGAGATGCTTTTCAAATAGTCAAACTTCTCACAGGCTTACCTATGGCCCTTCCATTTGTTTGAGCTATTGTTCACATCTTTACTTCAAATAAAAGGTTTCACATTGTATATTTCCAGCTTCCTTTACACATACTGCTATTATTAACACAAAGTAACTAACCACACACCTCTATTGAAAACAAGTCGATTCCCCTGACAATTGACCTGCTGAACCTCTTCGGAATGTGTCCCTCCCCCACCTCTCTCGTCCCTGTCATAAAAAACTGCTTCCATTTCATATAGAGTAATAAAAGATGTTTAAGCTAATTTCTCCACAATGTTTCTAGCCATTTAGTACCCACACATGAAAGAATAAGAACAGAGGTATAGTTGACCAGTAATCATGTAGCATTTATATTTACTTCAATGAAAACACATACACATCTGCTACAAGATTGTGTCACGCACACCCTTTTTTACGAGGGAAGCATTCCAGAGCCTCGGCACTATCTCCAAATAAGGGTGTCCCATGCTCCCATCTCTTCTCTAAGCACACAGAATTCACCTCAATATATTGGGGGAGGAAAGGATACTTTGTCCCTTCAAATTTAACACACATGAACATATATAAGGTGACACCAAAATGAATATACCAGATTTTACTTTCCTGTCATACCCCGTTACTTTAATACTTCAAATAATTCAAATAATCCTTCAATGTGCTACATGATTACTGTTCAACTATACCTCTGTTCTTATTCTTTCATGTGTGGGTACTAAATGGCTACAAACATTGTGGAGAAATTAGCTTAAACATGTTTTATTACTCTATATGAAATGGAAGTAGCTTTGATGACAGGGACGAGAGAGCATTTTCAGCATGTCAATTATCAGGGAAATCTACTTGTTTTCAATAGATGTGTGTGGTTAATTACTTTGTATTAATAATAACAGTATGTGTAAAGGAAGCTGGAAATATACAATGTGAAACCTTTTATTTGAAGTAAAGATGTGAACAATAGCTCAAACAAATGGAAGGGCTGTAGGACAAATGAGTGTGTTCTCTATATTGGGCCTGTGTGAAGTTTGACTATTTGAAAAGCATCTCTAATACTGCTTAAGAGCACAGGTAATGTGTTCCTCGTTATTATTGATATGAAAGTGATTTACATGTATTACGTATATTTAGCCAACTATAACAACTATATCTTAAAACATACTTTTAACTTGTGTGTGGTAACCTGAAGGGGGGAAGATGGACTCAGGGACAAAGGGCCATAAAGGGGATGTGTGTGTGCTGGCTGCAAGATGTGAAATAAGATAAGGAAACTTGTTGTTGAGAGCAAGTTCGTACCAGACACCAAAAGGTGTCTGGTCTTCGTCAAACTGAAAGAGACTTTTTGTTTCCGGGTTTCTTCTGCTGTGTCGCACTGATTGGGTGCGACAGGCCATGTGTTGGTCTCTCCCAATAAGATGACCTCTGGGGGAAAGCACGCACACACCTCCTCCTGTGTTTTAGTATGAAAGCCTGTGTTTTCCTTTGGTTCGCGCTCTTGTTTTTGACCGGCCGTTCCTGAGACCTGTCTCACACGTGGTAGAACCTGAGCCCGGAGTACTCTGCAGAGTGCTTCGTGATTCCTTTGTATTTGTATTGTTACCTTGTATCATTAAAGCAAGATTATTGTTTCACTTGCATTCTGGTGTTTCTTAATCCCTTCCTTTTTACGAATTTACCCAGCTTATCAAACGACACGCGGAGACGAGGTTGGTTTTAAACATCCTCCAAATCTCCAACAGTTAATGGACAACAAATGGACAATCGTTCACTACCAAGCCTGTTTATAACTGACAACGTTATATTCAATGTAACATTACCTGTCTCTGCTCTGCTCCGTCCCGTGTGTGTGGCCTCACGCTCGTTGAAACCGTACAAAGAGGTTGAAACCTGGGTGAAGGGGAGTGTTAAACTTTAGCAGCGGGTCTCTTAATTCAGCGGCAGCGAGGAGCACGGAGGGAGCACACACAATCCTCCGCGCCTCGTGGTTTACAGTGTACGAACACATTAGCTTGCTAACTGTTAGCAACAAGTTTCGGTTTGAGGAGTGACCGTGTTAAATAGTGACTTTCAGTCCAATGCGTTCAGGGTTGCTCGTAGTAAATTAAGTAAATGGTTGGGTATATTATGACACACATTTGAGTATAAATTGATTAAACTAACATTGAAGGCTTTTATTAGGAAACCTACCTGTTCTGTTAGTGTTTCAACGGCTGCCGTCACTACGAGCATCCACAACCACAATGCATTTGGCTGAACTTTTTGAATACATAATTAGCTTAGGGGCAATGACATTTTTCATCATGTTTTAACGAACATTTCAACGTACAACAAAAAGTGACAACCCTACTTTGGCACCAACAGTTCTCATTCATAACACTCCATTCGATGTCTCACTATGGGATGCGCCTCAACGCGTATGCAAACAGAAGTATCAATCTCATTACGCCAATCCTGATTGGCTGGTGATCTTGACGTCTACGTCAGGGAATCCACCCACCCTTTAAGTAGCTTGCGCTACGTCGCAGCGTCATTCAAACACCTCTTCTCGCTTCGGAGCACATCTCAAAATATCAGTAGCCGAGCTAGCTTAACTGTCCACAGACTGAACCACAAGCTAACTTTCGTTCGACGGGCGCTTGCCGGCTACTCTTGCTTTGCAAGAAGATTGAATTGAATATTAACACACCAGTTAATATTGAAATCTGCCACGCCGTTTTTCTTTCGGAATAACGGTAAGGTTTTGATTTTTCTTCTAACGTTAACGTACCTGTTACTAGTTTATCCCTCCACGCCGACACCCCGGCGAGCGAGGACGGATTCTTCTCTCCCTCACACCAGAGGAGACGGAGATAAAAGATATTAACACACCAGTTAAAATTAAAAAATCTGCCCGCCGTTTTTTCCTTTCGGAATAACGATAAGGTTTTGATTTTTTCTTTCAAACGGTAACATACCTGTTACTAGTTTGTCCCTCCACGCCAACACCCCGGCTAACGAGGATGGACCCTTCTCTCCCTCACACCGGAGGAGACGGAGGCTCGGAGACTCGGCTCTGCTGCTGCGGGTTTAAGATTTCGAGCACGGACTCAAACCAGGTCTGCTCGCTGGAACACGCCCAGGAGGCTATCGATGCCCCCGGTTCGTGCGGACATTGTGCCCGCTTCACCACCAAGAGCCTCCGCCGACGGCTAGCGCACCAAACTAGCCTGTCGGGACAAGACCTCTTCATGTCTGTTGATTCGCCGGCCGGCAATCGAGACATGGTGACGACCACAGCGGAGGTTGAGCCCCACGCTGTGTCGGAGCCCCGTGCCGTGTCAGGCTGGGGCCCGGCGGCGGCGAGAGCCGCGAGAGCGGAGCCCCCTGCTGTGTCAAGCTGGGGCTCCCGACTGGACCTCACCGTGGTTCCACCCGCGGGGGATGTCCTAGAGCTGGATTATATGGGGGAGGATGAAGAGGATGCCTCTGAGTTCCTCTTATCCGACTCAGATGAGCACGACTCTTCATTTCATCTGCCCAGGCTACCAAACAGGAGGGGATGTCCATTCCCCCAGGCGAAAGCACACCAGCTTCGCCCTGCCTCAGTATGGACTTGCAGGCCGTGTGCCAACGCGCTGCGTCCAGCCTGGACATCCCCTGGCCTGAAGTGGCCAAGGAGACCTCCAGATCTCGCTATGAGGGGAAGAACTTCCCCCAAGCAGCAAGGATGAAGAGGCAGCTTCTCCCTTTCCAGAGATGCTGGATGAGGTGTCGGTCTCGTGGAGAGACCGCCCTTTCAGCAACAAGGCCCCAATCCAGGGTGCCTCCTCTTTGGACTTTGATGACATGGAGAAGCTCTGCCTGCTCCGCATGCCGCCCATGGAGCCGCTGGTGGCAGCCCGTCTCCAACCGCTGCTGGCTTCGGCACCTAGCAGGAACCCCACGCTGCCGGCAAAGGCAGGCCGTTTCCAGTCAGCAATGACCGAACGAGCCTATAAAGCCGCAGCTTTGTCTGCCAGGATGCTCAATGTCTCCTCGCTGCTGACTGCCTACCAGGCGGAGCTCTGCGAGGACATGACGAACAAACCTGAGCCTGCCGTGTGGGACGAAATCACAGCGATCACGGACATTTGCCTCCGTGTGCAGCGCTGTGCAGTCCAAGCCACGGGCAAAACGCTGGGGATAATGGTGGTACAGGAGAGAGCCAGGTGGCTTAACCTAACAAACCTTCCAGACCGGGAAAAAGAGGACGTCTTGGACATGCCTATTGTTCCCGAGGGCATATTTGGCACCGCTCTGGCTCCAATGCAACAGCGCTCTGAATCCAAAAAGAAGGAGGATGAGGCTCTCCGGCTTTGTCTTCCCCGAAGGGTCCAGCCGCCGCCTTCAACGGCCCCGCGGCAGTCCTTCGCTCAGGCTGTCTCACGTCCTGCCCGTTTCAAGATCTCGAAACAGCAGAGGCCACAGCCCGCCCCGGGTCTCCAGCCCAGACTAAAGGCGAGGACGAGCTGGCCAAGAAAGTCTCCGTTTCCGGCAGCAGCCGCTCAGGCACAGCCGGCCCAGATTTTCAGCCATCAGGCGAGGAAGAATAAAAGAACGGCCTTCACAACCTCCTCTCCTCTCCTCGATAAAAGAGCTGGAAGTTCCCTGTTCTCCAGCTCCAGAACACGTTCCAGTGTTAAATGCTCATGTGTTTCCGGGGTGCAATCATGCCCCCATCTTCCCGCCGCCTCGAGTGATGTCAGAACGTCATCCTTGAGTTCGCGCCATGAGGGAAATGGACTTAACATCAAAGACAGCAAGCTCCGCTGCTCGTTTAAGTCACACAAACACATGTCATCACTCTTGTTTCTCAATAAATCATTTTCCACTGTCATTTCCAGGCTTAAAGCCAAGGGCGCAGTCAATACAAATGAAAAGAAAAACAATAAACAGTCTGATGTCTTTCCGCCTTCTGAGAGCGGCTGCTGCCCTCTCTCAGAAGGTGGACGATGGACAGGGCTGTGAAGGCACCACCGCCACGCGCATGCTCAGTGTCGGCCGAGGTTGCCAACCTGGGGTACCACCGTGTTCAGACACTAGAGGGCCCCATAACACAACAAATAAAGACACAGAGAGCAGACGTGACATCTCCACTCACTTTGAGAGGCGAAAAGTGGAGGATGCTCACATATTCTGCTTGGGTTTTCAAGACAATAGTACGGGGTTACAGACTCCAATTCGCTGTCACCCCCCCTGACTTTTCGGGCATTCTGCATTCGCAAGCCCGGGGAGAGTCGGCCCATATTCTGGGGCAAGAGATTCTCTCGCTACTAGAAAAGAAGGCTATATCTATAATACCCTCCGAACAGAGTCAGAGCGGCTTTTATTCCAAGTATTTCCTTGTTCCCAAACGGGGAGAGAACGGAATTCAGCCTATACTAGATTTGAGGGCTCTGAACAAATATCTCAAAAGATACAAATTCAGAATGCTCACTCACACGTCTCTGTTGCGTCTCGTGCGCCAAAAACATTGGTTCACATCAGTCGACCTGAAAGACGCGTATTTCCACATCCCAGTATATTACCCACACAGGAAATATCTGAGGTTCGCCTTTCAGGGTGTCTGTTATGATGTGGTGGATCTGTTCGCATCAAAAGAAAACGCTCAATGTCAGCTGTTCTTTTCAATGCGCGATTCAAACGCACCGTTAGGCGTGGACGCGCTCGCGCACGTTTGGCCTCCGGTCCTCCTGTACGCGTTCCCACCCCTGGCTCTGATACCCCCAACTCCTGGCCAGAGTGAGAGAACAATGCCACACACTGATCCTAATAGCTCCACACTGGCCTGCAATGTACTGGCTGGCGGAGATATATCAGCTGCTGTGCGGGCAGCCGTGGCAGCTCCCGCTACGCAGGGACATACTGTCTCAGGCGGGGGGGACGATTTTTCACCCACACCCAGAGCGCTTGGCACTATGGGCCTGGCCCGTGAGTGGTATAACCTGAATACAGTGGGGCTCCCTCAGAAGGTGATAAACACGATTCAGAGTGCAAGAGCTTCCTCCACCAGGTCCCTCTATGACTGTAAGTGGAGGGTGTTTGAGGAGTGGTGCCTTCAAAAGGGACACATCTCTTTTCAATGTCCTGTCGGGGTGATTCTATCATTTCTACAGGACCTGATTGATAAACACAGAGCTTTCTCTACAATCAAAGTGTACCTGGCTGCTATTGCTGCATGCCATGTGGGCTTTGAGGGAAAGACGGCTAGCCAACATCCCTTGGTCTGCCGTTTTATGAAAGGGGCTCGCAGGCTCCTCCCTGTTTCCAGGTCACTGGTGCCCTTATGGGACTTGGCAGTGGTTTTAGATGGGCTCACTCGACCTCCATTTGAACCCCTGGAAGAAGCTGACATGAAACACCAGTCACTGAAGACAGTGTTGTTAATGGCTCTGGCATCTGCCAAGCGAGTCAGTGACATTCATGCGCTCTCTGTACATCCTTCATGCACTCAGTTTGCCCCGGGGCAAACAAGAGTGTTGCTGAAGCCCAACCCTGCCTTTATACCTAAGGTGGTTGGTTCATGTACCCCCATTGACATTGAGGCATTTCCTCCGTCGTTGTGTTCCTCTGAGGAACAGCGGCCAAATTTGCTGTGCCCAGTTCGTGCTTTACGCACCTATATGGACAGGTCAAAAGAGTGTCGATGCAATGACCAACCATTTGTATCCTGGGCTAACCCTCATAAGGGCAAGCCTGTTACCAGGCAACGGCTCTGCCACTGGATTGTGGAAGCGATTGCTCTGGCTTATACGATTCATTGTTTGCAGGCACCAACGGGCCTGCGTGTTCATTCTACTCGTGGACTGGCTACATCCTGGGCTTTGTTCAAGGGTGTTTCCATCCAAGACATTTGTGCAGCAGCGAGCTGGTCCTCACCGCTCACTTTTGTCCGCTTTTACAGGCTAGATGTCTCTGCTCCAAGTGTGGCCCGCGCAGTGCTGGGCCCCGTGTTGAGACAGGGTTCCACCTGTTAAGTTCTGGTTGTTTTGGTGATTTTCGAGATAAGCATGTCTAGCAATACGGGAGTTTCAATATCCCATAGTGAGACATCGAACGGAGTGTTATGAATGAGAACTATAGGTTACTTACGTAACCCCAGTTCTCAGAGTAACATGAAGTGAGATGTCTCACCAGACGGCCCTTCTTGCTAAGGTGAAGCGAGAAGAGGTGCTTATTTTTGAATGACACTGCGAGGTAGAGCAAGCTACTTAAAGGGTGGGTGGATTCCCTGACGTAGATGTCAAGATCACCAGCCAATCAGGATTGGCGTAATGAGATTGATGCTTCTGTTTGCATACGCGTTGAGGCGCATCCCATAGTGAGACATCTCACTTCATGTTACTCTGAGAACTGGGGTTACGTAAGTAACCTATAGTTTCCACAACTACATCTCTTACTACAAGTCAACATTACAGTAACTGTGCAAATAATTCAGGCATTTCTGTGAATCTGCTGACTCAACCTCTGGCTAATGCTAGCTAACATGCATGTATCTGGCTAACATCAACACTCTCTTTCACATGTTTAATCTCAGAATATTTAAAAAAGTGAAGAAATATGAATATTGCACTTACAGTGAGACCAATGATGCTGATTACCACCGGAAAGCGTGGAAATTAAGTGTGAAGATCCACCTTATTGCAGGTATTAGCTGCATGTGCTGCATCTCACTTTCGACAGTTAGTGACGGTTAGCGACGGTTAGTGACATCAGACACACAATAAGCATTAGAAATGAGTACAGTTCAATGTATATGTTTAAGTGATGCTTACTTAATCCGCCAAATAGTTCAAGTTAATCAAAGATTATCAGTTTACTTAACTCAAAAAGGAAGAACAGTCACAGGAACTGAATATATTGAAGTTAGCAGAACTTTTTTTTAAATTTAAGTTTACACTAATTAATCTATTTAATTATTTTGAACGTTCGGGTTTACAGTGTAGTGGAGTAGAATTACGAAGTAACAATGAGCTGTTATGTGGGTATATATTAATGCTGCCCATTATGGATACAAGCGATTTTCACCCTTTTAGTAATTACATGTTTTAAATGTATACACACCAATGTGTTTCCTATCGCCTAAACCTCCAGGGTTGTACACAGTTTAATACTGTCAACTTCTAATTTTGGGAAAAACAAAAACGTATTTTAAAACTACAATTCCCTGTAGAGACGTGCCATAGAGAACATGTTGCGAAACATAATAGCCAGCATGTGGAGTTCTCGGGGGGCGTTCGAGTCCAGTTTTGAATACTCTGCCGTGGTTCCATTTCAAAGAGCTTGACGCTCGGCGTTGGCGCACTGCCACTCCAACATCCAATCCCAGAGCTTGAAGATTAATCACAGGGTTTGTCAACGGGACTGTAGTTCAAAACGATAGCTGGGGATTATGGGTAGTGTAGTGTCTTCGGCCATCCTAAAGAATTTTTTTTCGGATATCATATCGCATTAACAACACCACATCTGGCGTCACAGAGATCTTCTGTTACTGTCCTTTCTTCTTAGAGGAAGTACAGAAACACGTAACCCTGGATTTGTTTTAATGTTTGAGGTGCAATCATAGACTGTATATATAAATGGACGTAGTGTCCGTGACATCACCCATAGGATTCTGCAGAGTTGCCGAGAAGCCCTTAGTAGGCGGAGTCGGCCACTAACGGCTTGACAGCGACGTCAGAGTCTAATCCCGCCTGCTCCAAATAAGGACAAAGAGGCGGAGCCGAGGCGGGACCTGCTGCCTCCGAACTGGAAGTAAACAGAGCTAGCTCAGGCTAAGAAGCTAAGCTAACATTAAATATGTGCATACCAAGTTACTGCTAACAGTGTAGTTCCCCTATATAAACTTTACATTCATAATCAAATGAGACAATCTGCAAGAGAATTAGCTATGTTTTGTTATTCTTAATGCTTGTCATTCACACGTTAAGAAAAGACAGACTCCACCGCCCGGCCCCGGACCTAACGGAGCCGCAGTGGGCTAGCTCCGGGACGCCGGCTGGAGCTAGCCCCCTGCAGCTCCGTTAGCTCCGGTGGCCACCACTGGGATAATTGGGTCCCCTATTAACATTTGCTCCCGTTTAGCATTATGGGCGTCATAGCCATAGACTATAAAAGTCTTACCCAAGGCCGAATCCTAAACTAAAATGTATATAGTATAAAGGGTTACGTCCTTAGCCGGCTAATAAGTAACAAGCTAAGCTACCAAGCACACAAACACCTGCGAACGGGACATGTATAATATTATCATTTTAGACTTCTTGGAAGTTCTGTTAGTACATTCAAGCGCACAGCACAACATTTTAATTGTCTGGTATTTGTAACAATATTCCCTAAAAGGCACAATCACCACGAACACGGCTAAAGCTAAAGGGTCAAGTACAGTAACTACAAATAACTAACGTTGTAGCCTCTATGGTTGTAGCCTAGCAGAGTGGAGAAATTGCTGTTAGCTGACAGTGAGGCATGTACATGTCCATCAAAGTGACCACGCCCTAATTTATGCAAAAGCTTTAAGGCTTAATATTAATTAAACAGATGACTTGAGAAAAAATTCACCCCCACAATCCATATTCATGAAGGGGGGATCTAGCTATACAGAGAATATGGTTTTTTGAACAACGATGTAAACATGTTTAATTCTGCTCTAAAGTTGGGCATTTTAACATTGGGGTCTATGGAAATTGCTCCCTTCTGCAGACTGCTCCTACTGGCCACTAGATGAACTGCAGTTTGAGGCACTTCCGCATTGGCGTCCCGGCTCTTCCCCAGAGTTTGCCGCTTGGGTGCAATAAACGACACAGCAGCTTTATGGCATGTTAAAACTATTATTTCTGCCTCGCTCATGAGAGTAACAGCTGGCGAAATTACAGCCTCGCCTACTGATTTCAAATGTGTGCTCTAAAATGATATTTATAAATGACTATTTTATATGACATTATTATAAGCAAGACACTAAATGGCAAAGATATGTAGAAAATAAACGTATTTAAGATACGTTCATAAGAAACGTAAAGTGGGAGAAATTATGTTTCTAGAAAATATGTAGAAAATAAATGTATTTGAGATACGTTCATAACGAACGTAACGCGGGAGAAAATATGTTTCTAGGTAAACGTAATTGAGAATGCAGTTTAGTTCTGTGGGAATGTCATTTTTAGCAGATATGGTTGTCTTAATGATCCGCTTGGTTAGACAGTATTTCCTTTAATGTGCAAACACTGGTTGATAGAACACCCAACATTTTACTTTGAAAAGCCACAACTAGTGTTTATGTACTATATGTCAAACTAAAGTTTTTTTTTGTGTGTAATGTATGAAGTGTGTTGCTCCTACGGACAAACCCACAGAGGGTGTATTTTAGCCTTAATTTATTTCCTGGGCCAGAGCAGATACAAAGTTATTTAAAAAAAGAAAGCTTGCATGCATCTGTTCAGAACCAACAGACTGAATATCATTGAGAAGAAAATGACATCCAAATAATGCTAATGCTGCTTTGTTATCATTTAGCTATAAGTGGACATGTATGCATACAAACCAGCTTTTTAAATGTACACATTTCAGTAATATTGTTTTAGGAGGTCTATTCCAGACTTTTTTTGGTGCATTTTTATAACTATAGGAATAATGAAATTGTATTTAATGGTGATAACATTACCTAGCATCTTCCTTACTTACTGGTGATTTGATTGAGCATCAGTAGTGAAAGATAGATACATGCTGCCATTTGGTCTGCAAACCTCTTTAAAAACATTTGTGTTTTTTTTACTGATAAAGATGTGATTAAAAGATGAACTTTCTGTATTTCACTTTCACTTCTATTTGTATTACTTTTTACAAAGCAGTTCACGGCTCTGTTAAAAAAGCTCGTATTGTATCTCAGGCCTCATACAACCTCTCTAAACTTTTCTTAAAGGTGACTTATCATGCAAAATGCACTTGTGTACGTCTTTGATACATGAATATGTGTCCTCGGTGTTCCAGGGAACTCACCAAGTGTCAGAAAACACAAGCCTCTCTATTTTCCTCCATACCCAAATCTCTTAAAAAGGGGCTGCAGCGGATCTGATACAGACTGATCCAGATTTGAACACTTCTATGACGTCACAGAAGTGGCGCTACGGCTATTGGGCCAACTCCACCAATCAGGAGGAGACAGCCACGGACATTGCCGTTCGAAAGTGCTGAAGACGCTGTAGTACATATGCCAGGCCTGTAGATGGTGCTGAACTCACAGAATCAGCCCATGCGAAGACAGCGTTAAATTGAGCGTAATGAGGAATGGCTAAAATGCATGATCTGTTTGGTATTTTGAAAAAATAAAAAGTATAAATATGCCTTATATAGGTATGGTCCTACACTATATTATTCAAATATAGCATGATAGGTCCACTTTAAAGAAATGCGAGTTCTGTTTTCCTAACGCCCAAGAGGATGGGCAGAATGGTTTTCATCTCTTTTACTCTGTACATGAGTAAGATGTGAGACTTCAGATTTAATGCTCATTAGAGGTAGATGATACTTCACCGACTATCTGCAAATACTGAAATACTGAGGACCTGGAGGTGAAGGATAGTGAGGCATGTTCTCTGAGGAGACTGGATCTGAACAATGGTTAAGGAAGAATCGTATTAAGCCTGATGTGTCGCAAACAAAACTGTACACACACACACACACACGCACACGCACACACACACACACACACACACACACACACACACACACACACACACACACACACACACACACACACACACACACACACACACACACACACACACACACACACACCATAGATGCCTAGGGCCTGAATACAGTAGTACCTTCTATATTATCCAACTTACTTGTTATCGGTCACAGACAAAAATAAAGATATTCAGATTCAAAATAAGAAGAAGGTTGTTTAAAGTCTGACAGTGTGGATGTGTCCATGTTCATTATTCAATATTCAAAAGAAAGAAGATGTGCTTTTAAAATGCCAAGCTTCAAATAGCACAAGAATGATTAACGCTTTAAGGAAACCAGAAGAGGAGCCAATATGAAACAAAGTGGACAGGAAGAGGCATGGACCCCACACCCCTCTAACACGATGGAGCTTTGGTCCAGCAGATAAACAGCAAGATGTTACAGACAGTAAATAAGTAAAACAAACACAGAATTGGAGTGTGTTAGTTATATATTGTGCATGCAGGGTGAGGCTGTGGTCCTGTGTGTGTGTGTGTGTGTGGGGGGGGGGGGGGGGGGCTCACCTGTGTGAAGCTCCAGGTGAGCTTCATGTGTTTGGTTCCTGCGTAGCTGCACTCCAGCAGCCGGGGTCTGCTGTTCACATCCACCAGACACTTGTTGTCATCATCGTCGATGGTGGGGCTGAGCACCCCCAGGTGGAGCTGCTGAGAGCTGCTGTAGTACACATTCTGCTGGGGGACAGGAGCAGGGTGAGGAGGGGGTGGCGTTCCAGAAGTGATGATGAAGGCCTCTACCAGTCTTAATGGCTTAATGCAAGACTGATCTTTATTTAATTAAACAATTTACAAGAAAAAGGTTGTTTGTTTGAAAAAAAGGCATGACAAAGATCAACAGCTGTAATGAACCGGTGACGTTGTGGTTTTGTCCAAATGTCAGGACAGATTACCTGTAATTTAAATATTCTAAGGTTGTTTTATTAGTATACAAATACATTAGCTAAATGTAGGAGCTATTTCAGATTGCTCTTTATTGACTACAGCTCAGCGTTCAACACAATCATCCCGGACATTCTAGTTTGCAAACTGTCAAACCTAGGCTTTCCCCCACCCACCTGTTTCTGGATCAAAGATTTCCTCACTAACCGCCCCCAGCGTGTGAGACTTGGCCCCCATCACTCCTCCGCCCGAAATCTCAGCACCGGCTCTTCTCAGGGCTGTGTGCTGAGCCCTCTCCTCTACTCGCTCTACACCCACGACTGCAGTCTAGCCCACCCAGAGAACATCATCGTCCAGCTTGCTGACGAAACCACTGTGGTGGGGTTCATCTCAGGAGGAGACGAGTTGGCCTACAGGAGTGAGGTACTGAAGCTCTCAGCGTGGTGTTCAGTGAACAACCTGGCACTGAACCCCACAAAAACCAAAGAAATCATCGTAGACTTCAGGAGGAATACTACCGACCTCGCTCCCCTCGACATTAACGGCGAGTGTGTGGAGAGGGTCCACACCTTCAAGTTCCTTGGCGTCCTCATCACCAACAACCTTTCCTAGAAGGACAACACCACAGCTGTCATGAAGAAGGCCCAGCAGCGTCTGCACTTCCTGAGGGTGCTCAGGAAGAACAACTTGGCCACTAAGCTGCTGGTGACCTTCTACCGCTCTACCATCGAGAGCCTACTGGCATACTGCATCACAGTGAGTCCAGAGAGTCGTAAAAGCAGCACAGAGGATCATCGGCTGCCCTCTCCCCTCCCTGATGGACATTTACACCTCCCGCTGCCTCAGTAGAGCCAAAAACATTATCAAGGACAGCTCACACCCCGGCTTTCACCTGTTCAACCTGCTGCCCTCCGGCAGGCGCTACAGGTGTATCAAATCCAAAACAAACAGACTCAAAGACAGTTTTTTCCCAAGAGCCATCATTGCTCTTAACACCTGACATGTGAATCAATGTGACTCTGTACATACACATATATATCATTACTATTATTATTATTATTATTATTATTATTATTATTATTATAAATACACACTATTATTATTATTATTATTATTATTATTTATTACATTACAGATTTTATTTTTATACTCCTGGAAATAATTACTGCACTTTATTCTTTATTCATTTATCCCTTATTCCTAAGTATTAGGGATGCACCGAATATTCGGCCGCCGAAAATTATCGGCCGAAAATGGTTAAAAAGGCCCTTTCGGCTTACGTTGGTAAGCTAACATGTTGTTGTGATGACGTAATCAAAACGCGGCGACAAGCACGGCGCACGACAAGGCTCGCGGCTGGCTCACAGCCAACATGTCTGCCGCTTGGAGATATTTAAAAATATCAGAGAAAGAGGCGCGGATTGCGATTTGTAAAACATGTTCAGCTGACATTTCTCGAGGGGGTGTAACTGCAAAGACTTTCACCACTTCGGGATTACTCCACCACTTGAAATCAAAACACCCGGACAAATATGCTGAGTAAGATCAAATCACAAGCACTGACAGCGACAGACTGTTCAGCGCTGCCTCTCATGTGCTTGAGAGAAGAGGAACAGACTTATGGCTGATAAAGCAGAGAAGCTACTGTTCATTAAAAAGAACCTCCCACTTTTCCTTAATAAGTAGACAAGGCTGGCTTATCATAAGCTTATCTAGTTCTACATGTCTACTCTATACCCACTTTCCTGAACAATTTTCATTGTGAGTTATAATTCACCATCTCAGGTTATCATTAGGGGGAAATGACAGCAGCACAGTGTTCAATATATTGTACTTTTGGTATCTAAATGATACAATGTTGTTTACATTGCTCATGAGGACAGACCACCTTATTTGCAGATTCTTGAAATTGTAATTTAATTTGTAATTGATTGTGGATTTTGTATCCAGTTTTCACTTTATGTATCTGTATACAATGTTTACTACTTTGCTGGATGAGGACAGACAGCCTTATTTACAGATTCTTGAAATTCAATTGTAATTTCATTTGTAAATAGTTACATTCATGTGGATTTATCCAGTTTGCACATTTGTATGCATGCACTTATAGGTGCATTTGTTGTTGTTGAAGGCCTGGCTGTTAGTCTTTATTTACACTATTTTGTTGTAGGCCTACTGGCCTAGATGTTTATGCAGTTTTAAAGCACCTTGGCTTTGTTCTGAATGCACTTTGTTGTAGTTATCCTACAGAGAAAAGAAAATGCACCTGACTTGGAATTAATGTACTGTATGCATTCAAAAATGCTGAATAAATGTTTTATGGACCCATAATAGCGATTATTATTTAAATTAAGTTTTGCCAGAATCAAGTAGCTGAACAACATTGGTAAAAATGTATAGATTATATATATATATATATATATATTTCTATTAAACATTTTCAGCCTTTCGGCATTCGGTTTTCGGCTAACTGTTTCCTATTTTCGGTATCGGTTTCGGCCAAGAATTTCCCATTCGGTGCACCCCTACTAAGTATGTATGCTGCGTGTATTTTGTTGTCTTATGTTGTGATGTTTTGTTTTTGTTTTGATGGCACCCTTGAAAGAGAGAAGCATTTATCTCATTGTACATGTATAATGACATTAAACTATTCTATTCTATTCTATTCTAAATCAAACGCAAAAGTTGAGCAAAGGCTTTTCCTGATGTCCATTTTTTATGCATGAAGATGATGCCACTTTACCGCCCAGAGAATTAACCCTTGTATAATTATATAGCTTTACAAATGCCACACTGTAACTTATATTCACAGATATTCATCAGCGGCAGAGAGAGGTAGAAGTGGGTTATATTTATATATATTATAATATTTATATATTTATTATTTATATATTATATTAAAACTGAACTCCTCCTCATCGGCTCCAAATCCACCCTCAGCAAAAACCCCAACCTGACACTCACCATCGATGGCACCCCTGTTTCCCCCTCCACCCAGGCACGCAACATTGGCGTTATATTTCCCATGAAGCATGGGAAATGTCTTTCAAGGTAAATCAAACGCAACCTGAAGTATTTAAAAAGTTTAAACCATGTAGTGAGACAGGTCTAACAGAACAACAGGAGACACAGATCACAGACAACCTGACATGAGCAGAGCAAACGGAAAGGATCAAGATTGACATGAATTCCAATCAAGCCAACATTTGAGAACAAGGAGAAACAACAAGTAAAGAGTGCATGCTCAGAACAAATGGAAACAGGCAGTCTACTCAGACTTTGGGGAAACTGATGAAAATGATGACACTCTTGTTTGATCACGGCGTTTCTTGAGAGGAGACATTATCGCACTTTATTACAAGGCTTAGTTGAATACTCGATTCTGATTGGACAATTTGGACATTTCAGAGGTTGAAAAAACTTTGCTACGAAGGATCAAGGGACGATGTGTAGTCAAATCAATCCACAGAAAGAAGTCCGGTAGATTTAACATCAGCTGTGGCATCAGAAACAAAACACAGTGGAATCATTTTGAATATTCATGTTTATATTTGTGGAGAGCACAAACTTTGGATTCATGATGGCTAAACTGTCTCCAGTAAAGAAACGAAAAACAGAGCAAGAGAAGGAAAGAGGTTAAAAGACAGAGCGCTGGACGTCTGAGAAATCAACAGAAGAAGACAGAGAGGAAGTAAACACGAACAGGAACAGCAGAAGAAGAAAGACAGGAAATTAACACGAACAGGAACAGCTGAAGAAGACAGACAGGAAGTAAACACAAACAGGAACTGCAGAAGAAGACAGACAGGAAATTAACACGAACAGGAACTGCAGAAGAAGACAGACAGGAAATTAACACGAACAGGATGTTGTTTACCTTCTGTGATGCGCGAGCTGATGACGTCACGTCATCATCGTCACTACTTCACGTCAAGACGAGTTAACTTGGAAAAATGCGGGGATTATGCGGCCTTTTGATAAATATGCGGCTTTTTAAAAATCTGCGCCATTTTGCTGATTATGCGGTAAATTCTGCGATCGCAGGATCGCGTTTTTCTGGAGGGTCTTTTTATGAACGGGGACAACAGAGAAACATATTCTTCATGACCGAAGTTGGAATTGAAATAAAAAATGAAAGTGAATCTTATGCTCGTCACACAAATGATCCCAATCCGTTTGAATGTATGAACTATGAAAATATCTAAAAATCAATACAAATGTATTTATTATATACGTTAGTCCTTAACATCTATCGCTGTGTATATCACCATTCAAACATCTTTTAAAAGTTGAACAAACCCCACACAGTTCAGTAAACACTGTGAAATGTTGACTTTATTTGATCATTTCAGTAAAAAACTAACGTTCATACTTCTCTTTTTGATTATAATACTGATGAACGTTCAGAACAAAGCACTTTGGCAACTTACCACATACGTTTTAAAATGCTTAATAAGCACCGTAACGTTCATGATATAATTTCTCTGTCATAATCGGTTGTTTCCGTGAACTGTTGTGTGACGGCAAATGCTGCGGCAGCAAGGCATTGTGGGGCAGCATTTTCTCCTCTCCTTTCGTAGAGGGAGGTCCAGTTAGACCCTCCAGAAAAACGCGATCCTGCGATCGCAGAATTTACCGCATAATCAGCAAAATGGCGCAGATTTTTAAAAGGCCGCATATTTATCAAAAGGATAAATCCCCGCATTTTTCCACACAAAGTTGAGAGAAAAAAAAAGTTATCTCGTCTTGACGTGAAGTAGTGATGATGATGACGTGACATCATCAGCTCGCGCATCACAGAAGGTAAACAACACCGTAGAGTGAACGTGTGGAACTCACACAACGAACATTTCTGCTAAAGACCGGGCAAAGCAGTACCCCGATGTCTTTCACGAAAGTGGGGGGAAACTATTCTGCACCCCGTGCAACTGTGTGTTGGAGCATACGTCTCAGAGAAAGTCGACGGTGACGACCCACTTTGATTCATTCAAACATTCGAAAATGCTTTCTGCTGCTGCGGACAAGAAAGCCAAACAACTCACATTCACCGAGGCATCAACCTCCAAAAACCTTTCGAGGGCTAAAAGAAACGAAGTGAGTAGCCTACAAGATTGAAGCTGGTCAGATAACGAACGAGTAAATGAAAACAGAATGAGGCGGAGAAGTGTGTGTGTGTGTGTGTGTGTGTGTGTGTGAGAGAGAGAGAGTGTGATTAAAATAGCCCCATTGCTTTTACAATAAATAAACATTGAATGTGTTTAATTTAATAGGAAAGGGGTTTAACGTTAGTGGCAGGTTGTGTGTGAGAGAGAGAATAAATAAGACAGCCCAATATTTAAAAAGATATATTTTTCGCAACTTTCCGCATATTTCGCAACTTCCCACAATTTCACCGCATAAAATCACATAAAAACCCTGCATGTTTAATCGCATAATCAAGGATTTTAGCCCGCATAATCAAGGATTTTAGCCCGCATAATCAAGGAATATAGAGAACCGCAGTGACGCGTCGTAAAACCCGGAAGTAAACTTCTTCCGGTTCCTTCTTGAAAAACCAATGCAAATTCTCCATAGGATTTTGGAAAATAGCTCGAAATAAGGTCTGTGGTTGACACACATTTAAGAGAGGGATTACGTTTTGTTCAGCCGGATAATCTCCACATGTCAACCCTACTTTTATCATTTCTGACTCATAAATCTAGTCGCCAAAAGCGAAACGCTAACGTTATGTTATAAACAAACTACAAGCCAGTACAGCAGCAGGGTCGCACGACTTCAACGTCACGCCAACTTAAGATCGTTTCAACTGACTTGCACTGAAACTGCACTTTGAACACTTTAAATTAAGTATATTAACATTTTAAACTGTATACCCCGGTTATCTAGGCCCTTTTTGTTTTGTGTATACATGTCACACTGTGGGAAACGATATTTCGATATTTCTGGATGTATAACACATGTAGAATTTTTGACAATAAAGCTGAATTTGACTTTCGCGTGCTTGCATATTTTAACAAAGCTTCATTTTAGCCACACTGAATTGAACTAGAAGTCATGGCTGTGTCAATTACCAGTTTGATATCGTTTTACAAAGATGACAAGAAGAGTGTAGACAGAGGAGAGAACCACTACAAGTCAGGACACGTAACAGTGCAGCCTAGATGAAGGTGTGCTTACCGGTGTTGTCAGGGCTAGCATGAGGGACAAGGTTTATAGTGTCGGTGAGTAGTGATAGCAAGAGTACCGTTAACCTAGAGTTAATTTATTCCCATTAATTCCCATCAACAAATCAATTGTGTCACATGAAATCTTTATTAGGCAAGGCAAGGCAAGTTTATTTATATAGCACTTTTCAACACAAGGCAATTCAAAGTGCTCTACAAGAAATGAAAGACATTAAGAAAATGGCATTTAAAATCAGTCATTAAAAAGAAAAGCTAATAAAAAAAAACATTAAAAGAAAAAATACATGGATAAAAGTTACAGTGCAGTCTAAGATATGAATAGTTCAATTAAAAGCAGCGACAAAAAGAAAAGTCTTCAGCCTGGATTTAAAAGTAGTAAGAGTTGCAGCGGACCTGCAGGTTTCTGGGAGTTTGTTCCAGATATTTGGAGCATAATAACTGAACGCTGCTTTACCATGTTTAGTTCTGACTCTGGGGACAGAAAGCTGACCAGTCCCTGAAGACCTGAGAGATCTGGATGGTTCCTCATTTAGCAGGAGGTCAGAAATGCATTTTGGTCCTAAACCATTCAGTGCTTTATAAACAGCAGCAGTATTTTGAAATCTATTCTTTGACACACAGGAAGCCAGTGTAAAGACTTCAGAACAGGAGTGATGTGATCCACTTTCTTAGTGTCAGTGAGGAACCAGAGTAAAGACTTCAGAACTGGAGCGATGTGATCCACTTTCTTAGTGTTAGTGAGGACTCGAGCAGCGGTGTTCTGAATCAGCTGCAGCTTTCTAATAGATTTTTTAGTGAGACCTGTGAAGACACCATTGCAGTAGTCCAGTCTACTGAAGATAAAAGCATGGACATGTTTTTCCAAATCCTGCTGTGACATTAGTCTTTTAATCCTAGATATGTTCTTTAGGTGATAGTAAGCTGATTTAGTAACTGTTTTAATGTGACTGTTGAAACCAATAACTAATTTAACCCGCTGACAAGAGAGCCCACCTCCGAAGATCGTGACTGGCTGAGGGACAGACTCGGGGGCAGGTTTTCAGGAATTTCTTGGCTTCTCTCCCCCGAGCCAGAAGAGGAACACTACAGCTTGGAAACAGTTACTGTTCCTGAAATTATCAAATCTGTTGGGCATCAGGGACCTGAGGCAATTGTGGCAAGCAATTCAGGTGGCTACCACTCGTCAGCGAACCAACCCAAACTGGCATTTGTTCAGGGAAGGAAGGTTGACTGCCAGCAACTTTGGAGCTGTCCTGAGGTCAAAGCGTGTGACTGCTTCCCTTATTGCCAGGGTGCTAGGGCAACAACAGGCCCTTGATGGTGTTTTGTCTGTACAGTGGGGGACTATGAATGAATGTGAGGGCGTCAGGGCATTCACCACTGCAACCCAGATGCAGGTCCATGAGTCAGATTTGTGGCTCTCCCTATCAGGATTGTTGGGGGCATCTCCAGATGGTCTGGTAGGGTCTTCCGCTGTGCTGGAGGTAAAGTGTCCCGACGGAGCCAGGGAAATGACAATTAGTGAAGCATTGCAAATCAAGGGCTTCTGTGTCAGTAAGGAAGGAGAAACATTCAGCCTGTGTGAGGAACATCCTTACTGGCACCAAGTGCAAGGTCAGCTTCACCTCACTGCAAGGAAGAAGAAATAAAAAAATTGTGAATTGTTTTTAATTTACATTTACTGGCCTTTGCAATGTTGTGGTTGTTAGAGTGTTAGGTTTTCCTGTCAGCTCGTCTGTTGGGAAGATATAACATATTAGTTTCATGGAAGTCACACCGTCACATATACTGTAAGAGCATTAAGACATACAGTACATAGGCTAAAACAAAACATCTAAAGATATAACCTTGCACAAGTCTCGTGAACATTTTCACTATTTTGACATTTTTATAGATCAAAATTGAACTAAAGAAATAAATGGTAGATTAATCCATCTTGAAAATAGGTGTCAGCTGCTACACTAATTATAATAGTTATATTTCTTCATTAATTAAGATAAGATATTACTGTATTGATCCCAATTTGGGAAATGTTTGTGTTGCAGCAGCATAACAAGAAAAACAAAATATAAGTTATTATATATACAAAAGTATGTGAGGGATGGAATATTAAATTGAATATAAATGTAAAATGTACATGTGATTTTACGTCCAAGAGAAGCTATGGAGCAGAGAGTTCTCTGCCAGCCAGAGGTGATTTGTTATTAGTTCAATATGTCAAACTGATTTCCCTGACTACAATCTTTAGTTACATGGTGAAACGTTATGCTGCTTGTACTAATTAGACTTATCATATAAGCCACACAGGTTTTAATAGGATGTATTCATTATCTTTACTTATGTTGCGGTCTTTTCAGCAGCGCCATCTCTAAAACGGCGATACAGTCACTACCCATCATTTACATTTCACCGTGACATGGACAAAAATGTAACGTCAGCTTACCTCACGGCACGAATCCAGACTCTCCTTTGGCCGGGAAACGATAGAACAAGCACGTTTCATGCGAAGACCTGTGGCTGCAACCCGGAGCAAAGCAACAAACCATTGCGTAGCTAACTAGTAGCGCTAGCTTTAGCTAACGTTAGCCAACGAAACAAACTGCCGAGTAAGATTGGAAAACACTGGTAATTAATTATTCTATAATTTGTAAAACTACTGTGTTAAAAACGACAATTTCAAAAATACAGATTCTAATGGTCAGATATAGATATACAGATACTAAAGATAGGCAGGTACTTGCTTTCAAGCAGAACACAGGGGAAAACAAACTTAGCGGGAGTGTTTACGTGTTCTGCGTAATGACGTACAACGGCCTCAACAATTTCTGTAGTCCTATTCAGCCACTCGGTAACAACCATCGTTTTTCAGACACGTAAACTCTTCAAAAATCCCCAGTGGGGTCACTGCTGATGTATTTAATGTCGTAGAACAAAACGTGACTTATCTCTTAAATTTGTATCAACCACAGACCTTATTTCGAGCTATTTTCCAAAAGCCTATGGAAAAAATGCATTGCTTTTTGAGGAAGGAACCGGAAGTGCTAAAAATGCTAACTTACTTCCGGGTTTTACGACTGTTAGAAATTTAAAATCAATGTTTTGATGGTATAATGTAGCTTAAACATACCGTCAGTTTAAACGCTCTTTTATACTGAAAAACCAGAAATTCTTGTGCACAACCAGTTAAGCTTTTATTCTGAAAATCCTTCATCTGCGGTTAGCATTTAGCATGTGGCTAATATACGATTTCCTAAAGAGGTGAATTAAGTAGCGAAATGACATGGAGTGGTGAAAACAGAAACCTACTGATTTAACACTACAACTATAGATGTCGAGATACTACCTTGCTGAATATTAAATGAAAGTACAGTTTATTTGAATACACTATTGTTTACAGACGAGAGTAGCATGTGACAACATCCGGAATGACCGGAAACCAAACCAGCCGTGAAGCATTTTCTGTATGTTTTAGAGTATTGATTACAGCGTTTAGAATGTGTTACATGAAAAGTGATGAAAGAGAATATGAGGAGAAAAGGCGGGTTAAGCATATATTGAAGGTGAAAAGTACCAATCCTCTGTTTAAATGCAACAACGGACATTAGAGCCGGCTGGCGGGGAGGAGCCAGCAGAGGATATATAACGGCACCGAACGGGGAATTCGCCCTTCTCTTCTTGCTCAGGAGAGCCAGATCACAGCTGTTTTCTGCCGGAACAATATTCTGTCTGTAACACTACCGCGCCTTTTTTAATTAAAGTATCCCATTTGAATCTTTTCAGAGACTCCATTTAGTCTCAATTTAAAGCTTCTCTCCTGGACGGGAGAATAAAGAACATATTTAACACGACGCGTCACTGCGGTTCTCTATTTGCCCGCGTTTTTCTGGATGGTCTATCCAGTGGTTCCTAAACTAAAGGAGGTTATAAAGGAAGTTTGAAACCTCCTTTCCTTTCATCTAGAGAATTCGAACGGCACTTATCATGGCTGCCACTGAGGGACTACCGGGTCATTTCACTCGGTTAGGAAGCTAAGCTAAATGGACTATTCGACTTCAGCCTTTTTTATTAAGAATTTTAAAACGTATGTGGTAACTTGCCAAAGTGCTTTGTTTTGAACGTTCATCAGTATTATAATCAAAAAGAGAAATATGAACGTTAGTTTTTACTGAAATGATCAAATAAAGTCAACATTTCATTTCATACTGAGCTGTGTGGGGTTTGTTCAACTTTTAAAATATGTTTGAATGGTGATAGATGTTAAGGACTAACGTTTATAATAAATACATTTGTATTGATTTTAAGATCTTTTCATACAATCATACGTATTGGGATAATTTGTATAAATGTGGACCGGAGGGAGAGGGTGACGAGCATAAGTTCCACTTTCATTCTTTATTTCAATTCCAACTTTGGTCATGAAGAATATGTTTCTCTGTTGTCCACGTTCATAAAGCATAAAACAACAGCATCAGAGCACGGTGCAGAGTCTCTAGATGAGTTTACAGTAGTCCCTCGTTCTTATCAAACATCCATGTTGTAGTCCGCTGTATAGAAAACTGTAGTTTCCATAGTTTCCCCACAGCAGCAGACGCACAAAATGACGCCCGCTGGCGCATCATAAACACGTTGGATAGTGAAAGTGCAGTCGGATTCTCTAAAGCACCGCAGTCTCTTCTCCTAAGTCCTTTTGAATTCTCCTATCCACTATCCCTTAACCCCGTGACGTTTCACTCAGAGGTCAAGGGGTAGACGTTAGGAGCTGATTTTTGGACTATTCGACCGCAACCAAACAGTTACAGAAAACCTCCATCATGGCTACCGTCACATTAAGTCATGTTGTTGTTGCTGCAGTTCAAGTCGTTGGTACGCAGTGTAACAAGTCATTTTTTATGAAAGCAATACGATAATTGTATTTAATATTGTGAGTCAAGTCGTTTGTGTATTTAGTTTGTAACCATGTAAGATCAGTCTAGTGTTCTGATTACTGATCGCCTCTCTGCACGTTATCCCTCACGTTCACCAGCCACTGTGCTTTTGAGCTGCTGTTTAAAACAACCTGAGACATACAACAGTGCACATCTTCAGCTGTATGAGTTTGTTGAGTATGTGTGAATATTTCCAAGTGTTTTGGTTTCTCTGTGTATGTGCATATTCTCTAATAAGATTAAACTTGTATCTGTCAATAGATTGAAGCTGAGCTCCCAGCAGAATGCTATCTCCTCTCTTGTTGCGCGTCTTAAAACCTCTAATGGGAGGATTAGCACGGCGCTGTCAAAAGATAGCAATCTCTCCTGACAGATGTACACATTAGCAGGCAGGGACATAACAAAGCCTGTAATCTAGCATGATGTTCTGTTGTTTGATGTTGTCTACTTTCAGCAGATGACAATTTGAAGAGAGCAACAAAAAGGTGCTGTTTAGTCTGTGCTACGTGACATGTTCTACTGACCTTACGTGTATTGTTTTTGTTGTTGTTAGCATCTGGAGCTAGCTAGCTAGATATAAGGAGCTGTTTGAATGAAAACATGAAAACTGCGCCGAGCACTTGACTTTATGCAGGTAGCCAGACAGTGGGACATTGTGGGAAAAGTCAGCACACTCAGCACAGAAAGTGCGCGCAACATGATTGCAGCGTCCAGGCAGCTCCCGTTCGAGCATATGCCTTGAGTTGCACATAGCTCCAACGATCCATATCACACACACACACACACACACACACACACACACACACACACACACACACACACACACACACACACACACACACACACACACACACACACACACACACACACACACGCACACGCACACGCACACGCACACACACACACTTTGCATTGTATTATTGTATGAGAGGTTCCAGGTTGAATTGAGGCGAATATTTGTAATGTTCAGAGGCTGTTGTGTTTAATATTCATGAGAATATTTGTCATTGTTCAAATGATAATAAACATTTGCATAAAGCATATTTGTCCACTCATATGTTGATAAAAGTATTAAAAACTTATTATTAAAAATATTCCTTTAAGGTACATTTAGAACAGATAAAACATTTGCGATTAATTTGCGATTAATCGCGATTAACTATGGACAATCATGCGATTAATCGCGATTAAATATTTTAACCGACTGACAGCCCTAAAAAGAAAATATATATTTTATTTTTTAATTTTATTTAAAGGTGGGGTAGGTAATTTTGGAGAAACCAGCTCGAGTGCGCTAGAATTTGAAAATACACAACCGGAAAAAATCTGCCACATCCTTACAGAGCCCCTCCTCCAACACACACGAACGCGCACATGACCAATGAGTGCACGAGATAAGTTTGTGCACAGATGGAAAGCTGACAGGCAGGTAGGCCATCCAGTTATTTTAGCCGGGCCGGCTAAAATGATTGGTCGTGCTTTTTACAGTTCTACGGCTTCCACAGATGACATTTTTGTATGTATTTATTGTCAAAGCATTTAAGATATTCATTGCTATCGGGATGTTAAGAGCATTCCATGGAATATAACAAAAAGTGTATCTCGAGCCGGTTTCTCAAACTTACCTACCCAACCTTTAACCTTTACACATAACACAGACATATAAAATACAGGAAACACAACTAAGTAAACCCTAAGCCCTCCACCATCTGGCCCCCCCCTACCTCACTGACCTCCTCATCCTCTACCAACCACCCCGGTCCCTCAGATCCACCTCAGCCGGTTTGCTCTCAATCCCCAAGGCCAAACTCCGGAGCTTCGGGGACAGAGCCTTCTCTGTGGCAGCCCCGAAGCTCTGAAACTCCCTCCCCCAAGACCTCCGTGAGTCTGATTCCCTCACCCTGTTCCAGTCCCGTCTCAAAACCCACCTCTTCAACTCTGCTTATCCTTAAACCCGCCCCTCCCCCCTCTAAACCAACATCCTCCTGACTGCTTTTCTGTTTTTTTTTTTTTTTTTTTTTGTTCTTGTTTTGTTTGTCGACCTGACTCATAATATAAAGCGTCTTTGGGTCTAGAAAAGCGCTATATAAATCCCATTTATTATTATTATTAAACAAAAAGACGAAAAGCAGTCACTACATTGTGCACATTAGGGACATTAAGGTACACTACTTGTTACTGCAAGAGCAGCTGATGGTAAGGACCTCAGACAACTTCAATTTAAAACAGGCTATAGGGACAAGTGGCATCAGTTTGAGGCTTGATTGAATAACATTAATTAAAAAATAAATCATACTATCAAAATACTACAACGAAGCTTGAGATAATTGAAACTGTGGTTTAAATAAGTTCTAAGAGGCTATTGTTGATTTTAGATTTAGAAACGAAAACATTTTTTTCATTTATTTCTGGCGTTGCTAATTACGACCTTACTACCCGCGAACGATTAGCGAACGTTGCAAGCAAGCTAAATAAAGAAGAAAGCTGAATGATGTTAAAAACTTGGCTCAAAACGGGAGGTATTCGGAAGAGAGGTACAGAGGAGAATATTACCAGCGAAAGTGAACAAGTGAATGAGGAGGAGGACAGTCATCATCCGAGCACAAGCGCAGGCTCCGCCAACAACACAAAAGTGATATGCACAATGAAGTATTATTTGAATTATTTGAAGGATTAAAGTAACGTGTTATGGCAGGAAAGTTCAATAAGGTGTATTTCTGGTATATTCATTTTAATGTCACCTCATATATTCGTGTGTGTTAAATTTGAAGTGACAAAGTACATTTTTCCTCTTTAAATATAGAGAGGCTTTTCATATATTCCTGAAACAATGTCCCATTACTTAGTAATAATAAATATAGCGCAATAGTCTTTTCTTCCACTTTTATGTGTAATCAAAAGGGTGGTTTTTTAGCTATCTGTGGTTGAGAATAATACAAATGACATTTGACAGTTCCCAGACCTCTGAAGAGGCCCTGAGTCTCTGGCTTCCTCTGTTAAGTGCTAAAACTATTATTGATTAAGCCAAAGGGGGTTTTCCTCAAATATAATGCAGTTAAAGTCCTGTTAATTAGTGATTCATGTCCAGCACGCATTAGTTAAGAAACTATAAGGATGTTGGTGTGTTGAAATGTACATGCGTTTCCTGCAAGACTCTTATCAGATCAGGAGATGATTGGGTCTCACACAAGTTAGAGAGACAATGGTCCTTCTGATTCTAAAGTAAGCTGACTTTGGGGTGAAGGGAAGTTCAGGGAAGGCCTTAGGCCATGGGAACAGTTAAGCTTTGTTATTTACCTAATCCTAAAGATGTCATGAGATGATGACTGGTAAATCTATACAAATATGGCTTTCATAAAGAAAAACAGGTGACTGTTGTGTGATAAGCTACATGATAAGATATGTGTTCATTTATGTTAAAGAGTCCTCTGTCTGTAAAATTATACTACTCCAAATCATTGATTTGGGGACTGCCTGAGGGCAGAGGGACAAATACACACACGCACACACACACGCACAGAAGCAACAGATGGAATCGACAACTGCGGACTCACTACCTGGGGTCCCGCCCAGAAGTGAAACCGACCAATGGAACACTGCCAACTCACTGGCTAGCTCGCTCAGAAGTGAACTCGCCAATAACAAATAGCTAGGGAAGAGCAAGCGATAAAACTCCTCCCCACCTGTGTATAAATGTTGTGATCATTTTGAAGATCGGCGCTCTTGTTTTTGACTTGCCGTTGCTGAGACGTGTCTCACACGGTGGTAGAACCTGAGCCCGGATTACTCTGCAGAGTGCTTCGTGATTAGGTGATTAGGTGATTGGGTGATGTATTGTATGTTTTTACCATTAAAGCAGATTATTGTTTAACCCTTATCCTGGTGCTTTGACTTTTCCTTCTTTTAAAACAAACTCATAGAGGAACGCGCGGAGCAGAGGTTCTGCCCCAACAATTTGGTTGACCCCGACGTGATGACGTCATGAGGTGGCGACGTGAGGACGTGCCAACGTGGTGACGTCATGAGTAGGGTTTTTTGGAGGAAAATCAGCAGCCAGCGGACGAATTGTTCAGGGAGGCCCAGAATAATCTCTGACAACTACAACTAGGATCCTACAACTGAAGAGGTGAGCAGACAGCCTGTTTCTATTGAAGGTCTGTCATTGGCTAAACTACATTTTAGAGTTGTCAGAGACATATTCCGGTGTCATAGATGTTGCGGTGGAATATGCAATACATATTTTAGATAGGTAGGAAAGTTATATAAAATAAAAGTGAATCAACGAGGTGTGGTGTGTAAGAAGACGGTGAAAGGCCCCGTATTTTTTTCAAAAGTAGACGGCTAAGACTCGTAGGGGAAGTTCAGTTGCTGTTTTCAGACGCCATCGGGAACAAATCAGAATAACAATTCTTAGGTTCATAGGAATCAAAGTTAAGTTATATGTAAAAATCCAAGAGGAGAAAACGCAAACTTCGAAAAGCCATTTGAAACTAACGGATCTCGCTATCTCTTGTTCTGTTGGGTTTAAACTCCCATTCTGTTGAAAGAAATATTGCATCTTAAAAGCTGCACAGACAGAGAGGAGGATATATTTATGTACCAGGTGAATAAATAGAATATATTATTGAACATGAAACAGCCTTAGTCAGATAAATAGATACGAAGTCATAATGAAGGGAGAATTTGAACGAGAGGAGCGTGAGTTAAGAGCTTAGGAGAACAGTGGGTTCAAGCAGAAAAATTGAATAAAATGATAGCAGAAGTGTTAATTGTTGAAAGAAGCCCCCCTTCTCCTAAAAAGGCTGAGAGCTGCAGCGGTTGAGAGAGGGGGGTGTCAGTATTTGTCTGTGAGAGTTCCCCCCCCACTTTTTCCTCTCGAGAGCAGCAGCAGCAGCCCGGAGTGTGTCTGCTTGCTTTTTTCTCTAATGCCTGAAGTTGGAAGGAAATACATTGAAAATTAACAGATCAAGGTGTGATTTGAAGTGGTAGATATATTGAAATAAATAAGAAACAATGATTTGCTGCTATTTAAACATAGTCTTTGAGAACTGATTTTTACCGTTGCATTACGTTGTGAATTTCATGGTATTTGTCATTAACTTAACATTAACTTGTACTTAATTATATTCCGAGGGAAAAATTATATTAAATACAGGAACGAAAGAGTAGAAAGTACAAAAGAAGGTTTTATAAGTTAGTCAGAGGGAATCTGTTAATGTTTAAGCATGACAGAGGTCCTGCACAAGGTTTTGCTCCAGCCATCTCAAACGGTTACACAAAGGGGCTGCAGGGCGCGGAGAGGAAGAGAGAGAGAAAAGTCAGATGGTTTGAAGAAGTATAGAGAGAGTAAAGGTTATATAGAGTTAACTACTATTCTGGAAAATGTCATATTGTTTTATGAGTAACATAAAATAAAGAATATATTTAATAGATATGAGAACAACAGGCTAACCACTGGTTAACAATTAAGTAATAAGGACAGAAAGCTGTTCCATGATGATTTCTTTAGGTTTTAGCTTTAGTAATAATGAAGATTACATTTTGTAATAATTCCTTTAAGTGTTCCAAAAATATATTCATTAACTGTAGTCAGATTACTTGTTTTAAATATATAGCGCTGAATACAGTTAGTTTTGCATTCTGTTACAAATCTAACCATGCTTGTAACACATAACTTAGATAAACAATTTGAAAAAGAATAGAATAAGCAAGTAGATAAAATATGAATCTATAGTGGTTAAGAAAGGTGTCTTTGTTTTGCCTATTAACTGAGAACTGAAGTAATGAAGAATAGGAAGACTGTTACCATTAATGGGTTTAACATTCACATGTTTCAGCATTCCTGACCATATAGACACTCAGCTGTTTTATTTTGTCACCCGCTGGGGGAGAGATTTACATTGAGTTTTTCTCAGTAGCTGATTTGCTGTGATTACAGCAGCATTGGATAGTTGTGCGCCACCTTTGGGTTGTACTCTGAATCAGTGTGTTGGTGAAAAGTTGCTCATTACAGAAACAGAAGAAGTATGCAAAGATCGCATCTCTGAGGAGGTATGGACAGTTTGCTTGTGCCTCGTTGTCAAGGCAACAGTGGTGTGAAGAGGAACTGCAGTTTTGGGGGATTTCTGCTGTACAGAGGACAACGTGTGTCTGCTGATTGTATCACATTGATCCTGAGGTCCCTTCCCCCTCTGGACATCCCAATGCCAGAGAGAGTTTCCTTGGAGCCTACTGACCAGGGCCGGTTCTAGCTTTTTGGGGACCCTGCCACTGACTACGAGGACAATGAATCATTGACTGTTCTCAATATAACAAGATCTTGAGACAGGCTGGTCTCAGTCTGTTCAGACTCTGAAGAAATCATGCAATGATTTTACAGCATAACTGTGCAAGAGTTTACCAGAAGGTGGGGTCGAACGATATGCTTAGTGTTTAAGAAGGGAGGCTGATTGTTTAATGATGATCTGGAATACTGAAAAGATTCAAGTTTAATATCCTTGTTTGGCAAACAAGACATCTGATTATTATGTCACGCATGATAATCTTGACATAGTAACTAGCTATGGGAAAAACATGTGGACGTTATACCATTATTATCATGAACTAAAAATAAATAAGGAAATAGTATCTGGTTAAAGATGAATGGATTTCATATCCTAGAGAGGATTAGTTATAATGTGAATACTTCACAAGGTATTTACTAATGTATTTTGAAGAACACATAACAAGAACACAAGTCCAGTTTTGTTTTGTTTTTAGATTAAATTGTCCATTACCAAAACTGTTCAGCTTAGGTCTAGCTTTAGACTTTAATAGTAAAAGAGTATTTAGGCTTATTTTTGTATATCTGACATTTTTAAATATGTTGGCTATTCACTATATAGAGAGATGGCATTACTCTCAATTTGTTAAGAACATTTCTGAAGATTAAATATTTGTTTCATTTCTAATATTCCTATTTAACACGTAATTTTAGAGTAACAAGGCTGATGCTGAAATTGGAAAATATGTTAGTGCTTTGCATGATGTAAACAAAAAAAGGTTTTGTTTGTTCAACCTCCAGTTAGATCTGAAACAGTAATAATGATTGATTTAGCCAAACCTTAGTTTAACATCCTGATATAACATTATGAGGTATGTTCACTTCTAAGGGTAAACACATTGATAACATTGATTATTGTTATTATTATTGATTCATTTGGAATATTAATTCAAAAGGCCGTTTTCTGCAGGTTCACTTAAGAATGCCTTGCATGAACATTTGTCAGGTATTGTGTTTCCTAGGGGCGGTATATTAATAAAGTGTATTGATCATTTGTTTGTTAAACATCTGAAGAAAATTGTGCTGCGAACACGAGAACAACTTTGTTGCATTGGTTGACATCAACACAATGATGTCACTAGTACAACTCCAGCTAGTAGAATATTAAAGTCTCTGCAGAGTACGACACATGGCCAAAAAGACTGAGAACAAATGACCTTTGACCCTGACTGACAAAGTGAGTGTGAATGTATGTCTGCATGTGATCAGTGCAACTGCATGATTCTAAAACAATGACTAACCAAGCATGTTTTTAAACTAACACATTATTTTGGAGCTCCAAGGGAAACGAGAGGTTTCCTAAAAAATGTTGACATGTTTATAATATTGATTAAATTGTAACAGGTAACACAGATGCAGAATCAGTGGCCGAGGGGCTACTGAGAGAGGTAATTCCAGAATGAGAATACCAGAGAAGGTGAACTGTGATAATGAAACAATTTTGTAATATTTCAACAGGTATTAAAGTAACTGAGGTTTGAAATGTAGAAAGAACATATTACAGTTAAGTTAAAACATAGTAATGTAATGAGATAGAATTTAATTTAGACAACATCTTAGAACTAGCCTGGTAAAGAAGTAAAAGCCATAGACTTTATTGTTTAGATCATTATTGGGATGTACATTTAATTTAAATTCATAATAGAAAGACATTTGATGAAAGTATGTTGGATTTCTGTATTCATTTTTTCAGCTTGATAATATCTAAGCACTGACAGGTAGAAGCAGTATCACCAGGAAATGATTCACTTTGTCAGTATCAGGAAATTAGTTGTTTTTGAATCCATAACATTAGTGTGTTCCATTACCAGAGACATTAGCAGTTCATATTATATTTAGATTTTAAATAGGATCTCAAGGATTTCATTTAAAAATAACACAGATGCTTGTCAGAAATTCAGAGCTATTGAAATATGTTATTTGGTTCACCTAAAGATGTTGGGGTTTATTTTGTTGACACAGGCCAAGTATTACAATTCTGAAGCGGCACTGGCAGATAGGAGGTCTACAACTAATTTAGAAAACCTGTTCACAGACAGCTGTTGTTTTAAGACACCCCACCAACAGGCTCCAAGCAGCCTACCAGTGGTGGGTCAAACACCTGAGGGCCCAGAAGCCCTGAGCGTAGACTTGAGGGGTGGGTATCAGATTTCTCCACACAGGTTCCTGACGCCAAAAGGGGGACCCGAGGAGCAAGAGGCCGACACAGCGGAGTTCATCTGGCTGAAGGTCATCAGGTCTAGGTGGCTCCACCCCAGGTTCTCCGGCCTCTACAGAGTGACCCAGAGGACATCTTATGCCGTCCGCCATAGGAGAAAAGGGGGACATCTGGTACTACTGGAGCCAGTGTGCGGCGAGGAAATCACCTGGAAGGACCCAGACACATCAGGACGGACCTGGCTATCGCCAACGAGGACATCCCTACAGCAGACGACTCGGAAGCTGTCATCAGCGGACTGGAGGAGAAGGACCTCGCGGACATCCCTACAGCAGACGACTCGGAAGCAGCTGTCAGCAGGCTGGGGGACTTGTCGAGGCAGCAGAGGAGTCTACTTCTCTCTGATCAGATTAATCAGTTCCACCTTTGAAGGAAAGGCCGCATCTCCCCCTCCCTATCAGCTGCCCTTGTTGGCGTATTCCGCTGAGGGGGGAGGGGTGGGGCCCAGATGGTTCAACACACAAGGACACTGCTGTCTGGCACTCAGGCTCTCACTCTAATAGTTACTTCACTGACATTGAAAGTTGTGTTCTGTTCCCAAAGGTTTAAGGTTGGGGGACAGACACAGTAGCAAAGAATGACAGTAGTTATGTTTCAAATGTCTTATGTGAGTTGGTCTTGTGGGGCGAGACCAAAAGGGGGAAATGAAGTATTATTTGAATTATTTGAAGGATTAAAGTAACGTGTTATGGCAGGAAAGTTCAATAAGGTGTATTTCTGGTATATTCATTTTAATATCACCTCATATATTCGTGTGTGTTAAATTTGAAGGGACAAAGTACATTTTTCCTCTTTAAATATAGAGAGGCTTTTCATATATTCCTGAAACAATGTCCCATTACTTAGTAATAATAAATATAGCGCAATAGTATTTTCTTCCACTTTTATGTGTAATCAAAAGGGTGGTTTTTTGGCTATCTGTGGTTGAGAATAATACAAATGACCTTTGACATCTGCTTTGCAGTTCCCAGACCTCTGAAGAGGCCCTGAGTCTCTGGCTTCCTCTGTTAAGTGCTACAACTATTATTGATTAAGCCAAAGGACATTTTCCTCAAATATAATGCAGTTAAAGTCCTGTTAATTAGTGATTCATGTCCAGCATGCATTAGTTAAGAAACGATAAGGGTGTTGGTGTGTTGAAATGTACATGCGTTTCCTGCAAGACTCTTATCAGATCAGGAGATGATTGGGTCTCACACAAGTTAGAGAGACAATGGTCCTTCTGATTCTAAAGTAAGCTGACTTTGGGGTGAAGGGAAGTTCAGGGAAGGCCTTAGGCCATGGGAACAGTTAAGCTTTGTTATTTACCTAATCCTAAAGATGTCATGAGATGATGACTGGTAAATCTATACAAATATGGCTTTCATAAAGAAAAACAGGTGACTGTTGTGTGATAAGCTACATGATAAGATATGTGTTCATTTATGTTAAAGAGTCCTCTGTCTGTAAAATTATACTACTCCAAATCATTGATTTGGGGACTGCCTGAGGGCAGAGGGACAACACACACACACACACACACACACACACACACACACACACACACACACACACACACACACACACACACACACACACACACACACACACACACACACACACACACACACACACACACACACACACACACACACACACACACACGCACAGAAGCAACAGATGGAATCGACAACTGCGGACTCACTACCTGGGGTCCCGCCCAGAAGTGAAACCGACCAATGGAACACTGCCAACTCACTGGTTAGCTTGCTCAGAAGTGAACTCGCCAATAACAAATAGCTAGGGAAGAGCAAGCGATAAAACTCCTCCCCACCTGTGTATAAATGTTGTGATCATTTTGAAGATCGGCGCTCTTGCTTTTGACTTGCCGTTCCTGAGACGTGTCTCACACGGTGGTAGAACCTGAGGCCGGAGTACTCTGCAGAGTGCTTCGTGATTAGGTGATTGGGTGATGTATTGTATGTTTTTACCATTAAAGCAGATTATTGTTTAACCCTTATCCTGGTCCTTTGACTTTTCCTTCTTTTAAAACAAACTCATAGAGGAACGCGCGGAGCAGAGGTTCTGCCCCAACAACAGCCGCTGTGATGGAGGAGAGAAGTGACTCAGGAAGAAGGCATTGTCTCAAAGGATGGAGAGAAGGCTGTGACAGAGGTCAAAAGCTGAAAAAGAACACACTTGTCCTTAATTGTTATCTTTTTTACTTTGCCACCAAAGAAATGGAAATAGCAAACATCAGCAGACTGAAGATGAGCTATTAGCCCTTAGGCTCATCTGCTCCTGGAGGCTTCATTATTATTGTGGAACTGAATTCCCAATAGGACATTTTCTGTTACAATCTGGGTTGTTGCAGGAGGCCTACATTCACACTTTGGTATAGGTCCAGGAAATGATATGTGTGTAAAGTTGACATTTGTTGTGTGAGAATAAGTTATTATTTTGTTCTTTATATTCTCACTTGTGGTGTGTGTGTGAGAGAGAGAGAGAGAGAGAGAGAGAGAGAGAGAGAGAGAGAGAGAGAGAGAGAGAGAGAGAGAGAGAAAAGTGAGCACTATAAATAATGTTATTATGAATACATTTGCCTCCGAGTCCTGCATGAACTGTGCATAGACTGTATTTTAACATTGGTCATATGGTGGTAATTGGAGAGCCAACTATTTTCTCAGGTGGTACTTGATGTAAAAAGGTTGAGAACCACTGCTCTAGAGAATACTGGGTGCAGAACCTGGATTGCTCCTGAATCTCTCTGTCGGAGCAGAAGTGTAGTGATTATGTGAACGTTACTTTCTGGCCAAACTATTTTATATATAACGTTTAGCTAGCTAACTAGCTTGCATTTTCCTCTTGTTAGCCTACTTTTTGCATCGTATTATAGGCTACCATTTCACATCATAATCCTCTGTTACATTTTTATTCTCACTTAAAAGCAGGATACAATACATTCAGAGGTGGGAGAAGTACTTGAGTAAAAGTATTCAGATGTTGTACTTCAGTAAAAGTAGAAGTACTCAGATCTTGTACTTGAGTAAAAGTAGAAGTACTCAGATCTTGTATTTCAGTAAGAGTAGAAGTACCAGAGTGTAGGAATACTCTATCACAGTAAAAGTCCTGCATTCAAAATGTCGCTCAAGTAAAATTAGAAAGGTATTCTCATAAAAATATAGTGTAAGTAGCGACAGTAAAAGTCATTGTGCAGATTGGTCCATTTCAGAATGATATGCTTTATAATGATTGATCATTAAAGTGTTCTCAAAGCTGGTAAAGGTGCAGCTAGTTTGAATGACTTTGTATACTGCAGGGTAACTTGTGAATTTACTCCAGGTGGAACTAAAGTCTGATTTAACACTTGATTATATTTCACATCATTCATCCACATCTGTGAAGTAACTAAAGGTATTAAATACATGTAGTGGAGTAAAAGTACACAATTTACCTTTACCGTTCTAGTCAATGGGTGCTATTCCACCAGACGCGCCACGTTACGGCTCAGAAGCGTCCCAGAAGCGTCTCGCCGCTGGGCTCCGCTGGGCTCCGCTGGGCTCCGCTCGAAATAGGATTAAAGTCTATTTTTCGACGGTAGGGTATGAAGCCGGAGCTCGAAAATGACATGCACAGAACAAATTACTATAACTTCACTTCTAAAAGGGGTAAATTAATAATCTTTTTTCTCAAAGCAATGATAAACCTGTGAGTTGGATTTAGAAGAGTCAGAATCAATATAGATTTTTGTATTTGAAAATTGTACTTAAGTGCAGTACTTGAATACATGTACTAAGTAGACCCTCCAGAAAAACGCAATTCTGCGATCGCAGAATTTACAGCATAATCAGCAAAATGCCGCAGATTTTTAAAAGGCCGCATATTTATCAAAAGGCCGCACAATCCCCGCATTTTTCCACACAAAGTTGAGAAAAAAAAAAGTTAACTCTTCTTGACGTGAAGTGATGATGATGACGCGACGTCATCAGCTCGCGCATCACAGAAGGTAAACAACACCGTAGAGTGAACGTGTGGAACTCACACGAGAGAGAAAACACCAAGATGAAAAAATCTGATCCACCTCATTTACAGACGAACATTTCTGCTAAAGACCGGGCAAAGCAGTACCCCGATGTCTTTCACGAAAGCGGGGGGAAACTATTCTGCACCCCGTGCAACTGTGTGTTGGAGCATAAGAGAAAGTCGACGGTGACGACCCACTTTGATTCATTCAAACATTCGAAAATCCTTTCTGCTGCTGCGGACAAGAAAGCCAAACAACTCACATTCACCGAGGCATCAACCTCCAAAACCCTTTCGAGGGCTACAAGAAACGAAGTGAGTAGCCTACAAGATGGTCAGATAACGAACGAGTAAATGAAAACAGAATGAGGCGGAGAAGTGTGTGTGTGTGTGTGTGTGTGTGTGTGTGTGTGTGTGTGTGTGTGTGTGTGTGTGTGTGTGTATGAGAGAGAGTGTGAATAAAATAGCCCAATTGCTTTTACAATACATAAACATTGAATGTGTTTAATTGAATAGGAAAGGGGTTTAACGTTAGTGGCAGGTTGTGTGTGAGAGAGAATAAATAAGACAGCCCAATATTTTAAAAAAAATCTATTCTTTTTCGCAACTTTCCGCATATTTCGCAACTTCCCGCAATTTCACCGGATAAAATCACATAAAAACCCTGCATGTTTAATCGCATAATCAAGGATTTTAGCCCGCATAATCAAGGATTTTATCACGCATAATCAAGGATTTTATCCCGCATAATCAAGGATTTTTGCCCGCGTTTTTCTGGAGGGTCTAACTAAGTTACTTTACACCACTGACTACATTTTGTATTCTACATATCGATAGAACAGTTTTCCTTAAATGCATTTAAACGTACCCTTTTCTTCATTCATATAGAAAACTTGTTTCTTAGATCAACAGTGCTTTAGTTCTAGTGTAGAGCATCCGATTGGATACATGAAGGCAGGTGAGTTTACTGTCATCTGTCTTATAACGTGGTGAGGAAGGACTTCTAACAGAGAACACATTGGACTGTCAACAGCAGATTTGAGGTAAAACAAGAGTCAAAGTTCAGATGCCACTAGCAGCCTTCATCTGTATCATTGTTTTCTTTTAGGAAGCCCAAACCATTGGCGTTGGGGGGCACATCAATCTTTTCGTAGACCTCCTCTCCTGTTTAAGGTAAGATGAACTTCTGCCAGCACCAATAACTCCTGAAGGTAGAAGCTGTCTCTACATTTCTACATGTTCCACAAAGTCCACCAGATAGTCTCTAATTGTGTCTTTCCGCTATTTTTCTGTAACTGCAGATTTAGGTGATAACTTATTTATAACTGCAAGCAACCATACGGTTTCATCTCTATAATGTCAGTGTAACGAAGGTAACTTCGTTACTATGGACTGACGGCTTTGGGCCCTTGTAATATTGCACATGTGGGTTTGCACTTTATATAACGACTTCCTTTTGCACAGAAATAATGTCACTCAGCACTTTAGTAGTCAACAGTTTGCACTTTATTAGCGTGATTGCGCAGTACAGTTTGACATTGCATATTTGCACATTTTATACTAATTATTGAGGTAGTATTTATGAAATGATTAAACCATATTAATTGGAATGTTGTCTGGCAGACAGGGCCGTATCCAGGATTTCCTAAATACCGAGGTCCAAACATGTTAGGGGGGATCGGGGGATACCCCCCGAGATTTTGGGGATTTTCATGATTAGGTGCTTTTTAAGTCCTGTGGGGGGTCACAAATGGGATAATATATAGATTTCAAACCATTTCAGTGGGCTGACAATGTCAGCATAAATTATTTTTGAAAGTGTAATGCATAAGAATCAGCTGATTGTTACTATTAATGATCTGGACATGCAGAAGAGGCTAAAATGATCACAAAACATTGTCAACATTCATTTTCCATGTCTCTCTCCTTTCCATAACCTGCAGCCTCTCTTCCATCTTCTTTAGTCTCTCTGTCTTCTTCCTGTTCATTACTCTCTCTGTCCTCTACTCTTTCTCTTTGTTCAATCTCTCCCTCGTTGTTCATTTTTTGCTCCCCCTCACTTGTTGCGCCTGCCAGTGAATTAAAAGCAATTCAATTTAGTTCATTTCACTTGTTTGTTTGCATTATTGTTTTTTAAAATATATTTTGAGAACAAAGATCAAAGCAAATTTTGTTTTACACAATTGTATGTTATTATGACATCATAACTGCAATAGATACTGTACTATGTTGTATGCCTATTGTAAATGAAGACTATTGTTATATATATATAGATAGATAGATAAATGGGGTTATTAAGCCTACATTATTTTGTGTGACTGTACCTGCAGTTCCTCCCTGATTTCCATCACTTTCTCTCTCTCTCTCTTTCTCTCTGCCTGTCCTGTCTCTTCCTTACCAAAGCTGAGCTTCGACTGACGTAGTCTTTTCATTATATCTGAGTCAGTGTAAAAAGAAAACCATACAATGTTATATCTTCAATGTTTACTCAAATTGAAATGAAAGAAAAGCATTACAACGTTTGTTAAAAGGTAACATTGGATGAATGTAATTAACTTTAGCTCTCTAGCTAGTTTATTCACGCAATTTAAACCAAAGTTTAGCCTATAGCTGCAATATAAGTTAGTGTGCATGTTGTCGGACGTCCACTGACTAACTTAGAGCGTTCACACAGGATCTGCTGGTCATATGATGTCCTGATGAACAGAAACACAAGCAGCCCGCTGGACTCAGATCTACCTCATCACTTTTCCACTGCTCCGATACAAGTCCGGTCTTCGGTGGTTTGTTGATGTATGTCGTCTTCTTCTGTTTGCTTTAACCGAGGCTACGTAGGTATGCAGCGCCCCCATCGCCAGTAAATGAAAGTACTAAAAATAACCCCGTTTAGTGCAATTATTTCACAAGTTTTGTATACACAGCTCTAAAAAGATTACCGAGGTCCGGACCTCGGTGACCTCAATGATGGATACGGCCATGCTGGTAGATACTGATCGGGTCCTCGGCTCCACCTGAAAAGAGAGGGGAGTTAGCGAGAGCGCCGAAAGTGTTTATGATTGTGTAAAATTGTTAGCGGTTGAGATTAATCATTGTGTGCATATAATATGTATTGGCGTGTATATAACATGACGTTAAAGTTGCTTTTGCTTGTATAAGTGGACACTGTAAAGTTTACATCTATCACTCACCCATGTTGTTTCGTCCTGTGTCCGCTCCAGTGTGTTACATGCTGGCTACTGTTCTCTTGTGGTGTTTTTGGGAATAAAGTCACCATGGTTTGCAATTCTACCTCCTCTCGTGTTCGATTATTTCCCTGAAAATCCAACCGCTAAAGGGTCGCTGTCTCAGAGTCAGTGATGTGGTGTTGACAGTGAGTCGAATCAGAAAACACTACAGTTAACTTGTTAACAGGTTAAAGGTGGGGTAGGTAAGTTTGAGAAACCGGCTCGAGATACACTTGTTGTTATATTCCATGGAATGCTCTTAACATCCCGATAGCAATGAATATCTTACAGATGAAGCGATTCATTTCAGACAGTTTGAAACGCGAGGGCCGTGATTGGTACGTGATCTGCCCTCGCTCAAGGGAAAACCTCCAGCTTGACTTGAGACCGCCCCCGTGATAGATAAATGTAATTATAATGAAGCCAGCTGCAATGGATCATTGATCCACCAGGGGGTGCAGTGGGGTTCCACACTGGAGCTCATGTGAAATAAAGTCAGATACAGTACGCTGGATGTACAGCGGAACTTTGTTAAGATCCATATGTCACGGATATCATACTCTGTGCTAAATAAGAGACATGTAATCATTTACAAAACATCACCATGTTGTTATTTAACAAAATAATGTTGTTTAGTCGAAAAAAACGAACAGGAGGAAATGCAGCCTGGCTCTCGATTTTTAATCCGAATTTAATCATCATCTTCACCACGATCATTGATGTTTATGTTCGCCGAATTGACATGAAATCACTGACACATATGAATATACTGTATTCAACTTCATTAAAACGTTATTAACGTGCCTAAACTCAGTAATTCACTAAAAATATTTATATTTTAATGGGGCCTCGTCGGCAGATCAGGATCCCAAAGCGTGGCGGAGGGATCTTGATCTGCATGACGGGTGTTATTTTCCCCATAAGGAACAAGTCGCTGCAAATTATCCCGCTTATTACACGGCCACATTCTCAACAAAGTAACGACATGACTCCCAATATTAATTTAAATGCTTTTATGGATTTAGAAAATGTTTTTATTGATTTAAAAAATAGTTGTATGTATTGATTTAAAAAATAGTTGTATATATTGATTTAAATTGACATGCATCCGCTAAGAAAAATAGTCCATTGTTACCGTTTTTTAAACAGTCTGTATGAAACGGCAGCTCTCAGCTGTGTATTTACACAACTAATGGCCCATCAACCACAGCTCTCTCCCCCCCCTCCTGTTAGAATATGACATAGATATATATATATTGTATATGACTTATATTATTACTGTGCACCACATTGTCTATGTAAGTAGCTGCGACTACTAACTGTGTTCATTGGTTAGCTGCTGTACCACATGATTGATGATGTCACTACCTAGGGTATAAGACCGTTGGAAGTCACGCCCCTTCTCTGTCTGTCCTCAAGCCTCTTGAGATGTGTGCCTAAAATAAATAACGCCGTGATGAATGGCTAAACTTGAACGATTGAGATTATTCACCTTTCTGCTGCAGGAGACAAAAGGTTTAAGTCTAAATCTGCTAACAGGTTATGGGCCCAGATAACGACGAATGATTCTCAAGTTCGGGAGTACGCGCTAAGAGTGCTAGTTAGCAGCCGCGTGTTAAAGCTAAGTTTAGCAGGGAAGCTAAAGCTAAGCTAACAGGGCGCTAAGCTGAGCTACCGGGAGCGACAACACAGAAAGACATGGCAAACTCCCACAGAAGTAAATGGCCCTCGTTCAACGGGAACGCAGAGGAATACGAGCTCTGGGAGGAAAGGATGCTGTGCTGTATGCATGGAGTAGGATTGAAAGAAACGATCCTACGAGCACCTACGGGAGACCGGACCGCGGAGGAGCGGATCGCGGATGAGAAGCTGAACGAGGACGCATATTGTGCGTTGGCTCCACTTCTCGATAATACTAGTCTTGGACTTATATTCAGAGACACTAAGGACCAAGGCCGAGAAAGTCTCAAAGTTTTGAGAGAACACTTTATCGGTAGAGGCAGACCACGGATTGTAACTCTGTACACGACGTTAACCGCGCTGAAGAAGACGGTCAACGAGACGATGACGAAGTATATTATCCGAGCGGAACAGATCATCACGGCACTCAGGAACGCTGGCGAAGCACCGAGTGAAGGATTGATGATGGCGATGGTAATGCGTGGTTTACCAGAGAAATACAAGCCGTTCACATTACTTGTGACACACGGAGATACGGAGCTGACGTTGGGACAGTTCAAGGCGAAGCTAAGGAACTTTGAGGCCGCAGAAGACACAGATTCAGCCTCGGACGTGATGGACGAACGAGTGCTGAAGGCCCAGGCGACGCCGGGGAAAAAGCTTGCCAAACGTTTCCCCCGAGCCGAGGAAGGTGAGCGCAACGGGCTGGTGTGTTGGCGATGCGGAGAGACGGGCCACCGGAAAGACGAATGCACCAAGAGAGCGTGGTGCAGTCATTGCAAGAGCAATGGGCACACGGACAACGCGTGCACAAAGAAGAATCATCAACAAGATGGCGCCCGGAGGGCACACGCACAAGATGGCGGCAGACATCGGACCGGTGGTGGACATGCTGCGGGACGAGACGACTGCACCTTCAAGGTGCAAACAGGAGGTGCCAGCCTACTGGGACAGCAGATGCGGACCCACCAGAAGGGATTGCTTGTCGACACGGGAGCGTCGTCGCACATAATCAACGACGAGAGAAAGTTCCGGCGTTTCGACACCAACTTCAAGCCGGAGACCCACTCCATGGAATTAGCTGACGGGAGGCGTACTTTCGGAGTGGCACGAGCCAGAGGAGAAGCACAGGTGTGTTTGGTTGACAGCGAGGGACGACGGCGTAATGTGACCTTAAAGAACGCATTATACATCCCATCGTACCCCCAGGAACTTTTCTCCGTGAAGTCTGCAACCACCAACGGTGCTAAGGTATTCTTTAAAGAGGGTAATGATGTACTAGTATCACCTAATGGTTTGAGGTTTAATATTTATGTCCATAAGAGGATGTACTATTTACCAACCGAGTGTGATGATGATATGTGTCATGTCAGCCATGATATTCAAACATGGCATGAGATCATGGGGCACTGCAATTACGAAGACGTTTTAAAGTTGCAGGAGGTTACCAAAGGCATGCATATCAAGGGTACTAAGTGTAAACCTGCTAAAGAATGTACAGTATGTATTGAGGGGAAGTTTACACAAACAAGGAACAGGGATCCGACAGACAAGGTTAAATCACCACTTGAGCTGGTGAATACGGATCTAGTTGGTCCAATGAACAATGTGTCCATTGATGGCTTTAAGTATTTACAGTCATTCACTGATGTGTACACAGGGGCAGTGTTCGTTTACTTCCTGAAAGCAAAGAGCGATACACCTCAAGCCACTGAGAATTATCTGGCTGATGTGGCTCCCTATGGGACGGTAAAATGCATCAGGTCGGATAATGGAACTGAGTTCACCAGTAAGCAGTTCAAAACGCTACTGAGGAAGAACAAGATAAGGCACGAGACGTCTTGTCCCTATTCACCTCACCAGAACGGTACTGCTGAAAGGGAAGGGCGCACTCTCTTTGAGATGGCCAGGTGTATGCTCATTGACAGTGAGCTACCTAAGAGTCTCTAGCATTATGCTATCCAAGAAGCAGCGCATACGAGGAACCGGTGTTTTAATAAGCACACGGGCACTACACCATACTCAGCACTGTCCGGGAAAAAGTGCAATTTGGCTAGCATGCAAACATTTGGTGCAGTGTGCTATGCGTACCAGCAGGACAGGGGGAAGCTAGATTCTAGGTGTGAAAAGGGGCGTTTTGTCGGGCATGACAAGGGCAGTCCCGCCTACCTAATCTACTACCCCGACAGGGAGAGAGTGCAGAAACACAGGTTGGTGAAGTTTGTCACTAAGACAACTTGTGAGAGCGAGACTCAGACACAGCTGTTAGAGCTGGACCTGGAGAGAGACTCTGAGGGAGAGGTAGAGACCACACAGCCTGGTGTTGTACTGACTGACGGTCCACAGTCTGCACGAGAGGATGATGGCGAGGAGCACTCTAGGGTGACGCCACATGCCTCAGACAGTGTGAGATATCCCAGGAGGGAGCGTAAAGCCCCGGGGTACCTTAAAGACTATGCTCAGGGAGAGACTGAGGAGGACGACAGTACACTCATCAGTGTAGACTATTGCTACAAAGCAATTTGTGGTGTACCTCTGACTTTTAAAGAGGCCATGACATCCACTGAATCTGGAAAATGGGGTAAAGCGATGGATGAGGAAATCAAGTCCCTTGAGGACAACCATACGTTTACCCTGACTGAATTGCCAGAAGGCAGGAAAGCAGTGGGAGGTAGATGGGTCTACTCAATTAAAGGGGAAATTGACGGAAACGACAAACACAAGGCTAGGTTTGTAGCAAAAGGCTATAGTCAGCGGGCAGGAATAGATTATGGTGAAACGTTTTCACCAACAGCTAACCTGACTAGCATACGGGTGCTAATGCAGAAGGCAGCCCAAGAGGATTTGATCTTGCATCAAATGGATGTAAAAACCGCTTATCTCCATGCTCCCATCGATCGGGATATTTACATGGAACAACCTGAGGGGTATGTAAAGGAGGGAGAAAAGCTTGTCTGTAAGCTGGAGAAGTCGATTTATGGCTTAAAGCAATCTGGACGTAACTGGAACGAGATGTTGCACAAATGCTTAACGGATGACTATTTCACCCAGAACCAGGCAGACCATTGCATTTATGCAAAAGAATCTAAAGAAGCAAAAGTAATTATTGCTATCTGGGTTGATGACCTTATCATCGCAGCAAGCAACATCGAGTGTCTAGAGAAAGTAAAAAGCATGCTTTCTAACAAATTCAAGATGAAGGATTTGGGGAGGGTAAAGCACTTTTTGGGGATGGATTTCAACCAGTCGAATGACTGCGTTACAGTATCGCAAAGTAAATATGTTTCAAAGATACTGGAACGTTTTGATATGAGCGAGTGTAGGGTGAGAGAGACACCTTGTGATCAAAAGTTGGACTACACCGAAGACGCGCCCAAGATGGCAGATGTGACGATGTACAGAGAGGCTGTCGGCAGCCTTATCTACCTGACGACCTGTACACGTCCAGACTTGTGTTTTGTGGTAGGAAAACTATCACAGAATTTTGCGGAACCTTCAGATGAACATTGGGTTACCGTGAAACATGTGTTGCGTTATCTCAGGGGGACCTCAGATAAACAGCTCTGTTTCAAAAAGAGCAGCGAGCAACTGGGTCTAGTGGCATATAGTGATGCTGACTGGGCTGCAGATACAGGCGACAGACGCAGTACGACAGGGTATTGTGTGGGCTTGACCAAAGACAGTTCACTTGTCTCTTGGAGAAGCAAGAAACAACCCACAGTAGCATTGTCGACATGCGAGGCTGAGTACATGGCGCTTGCTTTAACAATACAAGAGTGTATCTACTTGGAGCAGCTGCTGGCAGGTATGGATACCTATGTGTACAGGAAGACAGTCATCAATGAGGACAATCAGGGGACGATGGCATTAGTCAGGAATCCGGTGTGTAGGCAAAGGTGTAAACACGTGGACATCAAGTACCACTTCATCAGGTCTACCATAAGGGAAGAAAAGATGTCTTTGATTTATTGCCCTACGGACGACATGGTAGCAGATGTCATGACTAAACCTGTGTCCAAAATAAAACTGAAAAAGTTTGCAGTTGCTATGTTTGGTGCATAAAAAAAAATAAAAAAAATAAATGTGTTGAAGAAATCCACATTACATTACATTACATTACATTGCATTTAGCTGACGCTTTTATCCAAAGCGACTTACAATAAGTGCATTCGACCAGGAAGATACAACCTTTAAGAAAACAGAATCATATAAGTACATCAGGTTTCATAGAGCCAAACATTTCAAGTGCTACTCAACTGGCATTTAGAAAGCCAGCCCTTTATTAGTATATAAGTGCTTTGTTAGTAATTCTATCGCTCGAAGTGGAGTCTAAAGAGATGAGTTTTCAGTTTGCGTCGGAAGATGTGTAAGCTATCTGCTGTCCTGATTTCAATGGGGAGCTCATTCCACCATTTTGGAGCCAGGATAGCAAACCCACGTGTTTTTGCTGACGGGAACTTGGGTCCCCCTCGCAGTGCGGGTGCAGCGAGCTGTTTGGCTGATGCAGAGCGGAGTGCACGTGCTGGGGTGTACGGTTTAACCATGTCCTGGATGTAGGAAGGGCCAGATCCATTCGCAGCATGGTACGCAAGTACCAGTGTCTTGAAGTGGATTCTAGCAGTTACTGGAAGCCAGTGAAGGGAGCGGAGGAGCGGTGTGGTGTGGGAGAATTTGGGAAGGTTGAAGACCAGACGAGCCGCTGCATTCTGGATGAGCTGCAGAGGTCGGATGGCACATGCAGGTAGACCAGCCAGGAGGGAGTTGCAGTAGTCTAGGCGTGAGATGACGAGAGCCTGGACCAGAATCTGCGCTGATGTCTGGGTCAGCTGGGGACGTATCCTCCTGATGTTGTAAAGCGTGTATCTGCAGCAGCGGGTTGTAGCAGCGATGTTTGCAGTGAAGGACAATTTGTTATCTAGGACCACACCCAGATTCCTTGCAGTCTGAGTCGGGGAAACAACAGAGGTGCCGATGTTGATTGTTAGGTCAAGAGTGGGACAATCTTTTCCCGGAAGGAAGAGCAGTTCAGTCTTGTCAAGGTTGAGCTTGAGGTGATGAGCAGACATCCACCGAGAGATGTCTGCTAGGCAAGCAGAGATGCGTGCGACGACCTGGGTCTCTGAGCGGGGAAAGGACAGAATTAGTTGGGTGTCGTCAGCGTAGCAGTGGTATGAAAAACCATGCGGGCTAATGACAGACCCGAGCGAGTTTGTGTACAGGGAGAAGAGGAGGGGACCAAGAACCGAGCCCTGAGGGACCCCTGTAGTTAATTGACAAGGGTCGGACTCGGACCCTCTCCAAGTAACCCTGTAGGTGCGGTCGTTGAGGTATGAGGTGAGGAGGGAAAGTGCAGTGCCTGAAACTCCAAGTTCTTGGAGAGTGCGAAGGAGGATCCGATGGTTCACTGTGTCGAATGCAGCAGACAGGTCCAGAAGGATGATGACAGAGGAGAGGGAGGCTGCTTTAGCAGTGTGCAGTTTGTCAGAGACAGCAAGGAGAGCAGTTTCTGTTGAGTGACCTGCCTTGAAACCAGACTGGTGCGGATCCAGAAGGTTGTTCTGATGGAGATAACAGGAGAGTTGTTTAAAGACAGCGCGTTCAAGTGTTTTAGACAGGAACGGGAGGAGAGAGACGGGCCTGTAGTTAATAACATCAGACGGATTGAGAGTGGGTTTCTTAAGGAGAGGGTTTACTCTTGCCTCCTTGAGACTGTTTGGAAAGTGACCAGAAGTTAGAGAAGTGTTGATGAAATGGGTGAGAAATGGTAGAATATCAGGAGCGATAGTCTGAAGGAGGTTTGAGGGGATAGGGTCCAGAGAACAGGTGGTAGGACGGGCAGAGGTAACGAGGGTAAGAACCTCACTTGGAGAGAGAGGGGAGAAGGAGGTCAGTGTGTGGGTGAAGGGAGGGTCTGGTGACCCAGCGGTGAGTAAAGGTGAGTCAGAAAAGGAAGAGCGAATATCATCAACCTTTTTTTCAAAGTGGTTAACAAAGTCGCTTGACAGAAGGGAGGAGGGGGGAGGTGCTTTGGGAGGGTCCAAGAGGGTGGAGAAGATAGAAAATAGTTTTTTGGGATTGGAATAGGAAGATTGGATCTTATCTTGAAAGAAAGTGCTTTTTGCCTGAGAGATGGAAGCAGAGAAAGAGGAGAGGAGAGCCTGATAGGTTAGGAGGTCGTCATGGTGTTTGGATTTCCACCATTTCCGCTCTGCTGCCCGAAGGATGGTTCTATTAGCACGCAGTGCGTCATTTAGCCAGGGAGCAGGAGGGGACTGACGAGCCGGCCGCGATGTGAGAGGACAGAGAGAGTCCAGAGAGGATGAGAGAGTAGAGAGGAGAGTTTTTGCAGCAGCGTTTGGAGGCAGGAGTTGGAACGAGTCAGAGGAAGGGAGGGCTGAGAGCACCGATGAGGCAAAGGTAGAGGGGGAGAGGGAACGGAGGTTACGGCGGACAGGAGCAGAGTTAGAAGAGATTAGGTTGTTATGTTTGGAAAGGGGTAGAGAGAATGAAATGAAGAAGTGATCGGATGTGTGGAGCGGGTTTACAGAGAGGTTAGAAGTAGAGCAGTTCCTTGAGAATATGAGATCAAGGACATTGCCAGCTTTATGAGTTGGTGGGGATGGAGACAGTGAGAAAGCAAAGGTGGTTAACAGAGATGTTAGTTCAGATATCTTCCCTGTCTGGAGGTTGAAATCTCCGAGAAGTACAGCGGGAGGGCCAGTTTCAGGGATGTGTGAGAGGAGATGATCTAACTCCTCCAAGAAGTCCCCCAAGGCGCCTGGTGGACGGTAGAGAACAACAATGGTTAATTGTATAGGATGGGTTACTGTGACGGCATGGAATTCAAAGGTAGAAGGAGTGAAATTAGGTAGCTTGAAGAGGGAAAAGCTCCATTTGGGAGAGAGCAGGAGACCAGTGCCACCTCCTCTGCCAGAGGGTCTGGGTGTATGGGAGAAGGAATATGCTGTGGAGAGAGCTGCTGGGGTGGATGTGTTGGATGGAGTGATCCAGGTCTCCGTGAGAGCAAGGAAATCCAGAGACTGCAGGGAAGCGTAGCCAGAGATGAAGTCAGCCTTAGGGACAGCTGACTGGCAGTTCCACAGGCCCCCTGAAACGAGATGTTGGATCTCAGTGGAGCATGTGGGATAGACGAGAGCAGGCCGGTGAAATCGATTAGGAGAAACACGGGGCCAGTGATAATTGCGAGAAGACACATGAACAGGAATGCAGAAAATACACATGATTATAGCATGAGGGGCTAGAGAACCCAAGAGAATTGAATAAAACTAAATAACACCAGCGATACTTGGCGCAATCAGAGTAGGATTTGCCTCCTCTTTGCCTCCCACAGGACTCTTAATGTCTTTGTCAGTCTTCGTCTGGCTGACGCTGAAGCTGACGCTCCAGGAAAACGCAACCTAAGATGGATACCTGATTGCTCAGTTCTCACAGCTTTGGGGGCACGCCGCTGTAATTAGTTAACTATTTTCTGCTGATGGGCGACAGCAGAGTCTTCCTACCTCTTGGAATGCACACTTGAGGGGCGTGACTCACTGAGACCTGAGTTACAGCTGGTGGACTTGAGCAGATCTGAGATTTTAAAATCTCTCAGAAATCGCCGTTTTAGCTACAATAACTACAGAACAATTATACAGAGTAGAATAAATGAAACAGAGAAGTCTATTTCAACAAGAATATAACTTACAGTGATTGCTGAGTCAGTATCGATAGTGTCCTCACCGAGTCTGGATGCACACTCAGTTATTCTGATTTGAAATGCGCTATTTAAAATGTTTTTCGGCTGGGAAGCGTTTTGCACTTCACGCAATCAGCAGAGTCTTCCTACCTCTTGGAATGCACACTTGAGGGGCGTGACTCACTGAGACCTGAGTTACAGCTGGTGGACTTGAGCAGATCTGAGATTTTAAAATCTCTCAGAAATCGCCGTTTTAGCTACAATAACTACAGAACAATTATACAGAGTAGAATAAATGAAACAGAGAAGTCTATTTAAACAAGAATATAACTTACAGTGATTGCTGAGTCAGTATCGATAGTGTCCTCATTGGAGTGTACCATGTATTCCATTTGTTTTGTTATAAATATGAACAGATGTACAGAACCACATAAGTAATAAGTGGGAGTGTTAGAATATGACATAGATATATGTATATTGTATATGACTTATATTATTACTGTGCACCACATTGTCTATGTAAGTAGCTGCGACTACTAACTGTGTTCATTGGTTAGCTGCTGTACCACATGATTGATGATGTCACTACCTAGGGTATAAGACCGTTGGAAGTCACGCCCCTTCTCTGTCTGTCCTCAAGCCTCTTGAGATGTGTGCCTAAAATAAATAACGCCGTGATGAATGGCTAAACTTGAACGATTGAGATTATTCACCTTTCTGCTGCAGGAGACAAAAGGTTTAAGTCTAAATCTGCTAACACCTCCCCCCCTGATCTTTCTTCTCCAGCAGCTAAATTAATTGTAGGTTACTCTGAGTGACAAAGCTTACAATTAGACACAACACTGTCATTGCAAGTGACCCTCAGTTAGTTGACTTTTATGCTCAACTGCTAAATTCGTTACTGATAAAAAAGGGCTTCTACTGTAATTACCTTAACACTAGAACTGCCAGAGGTTTTTGTATAGGCCTACCTAAACCCGTCAAATCCCGCTATTAGAATGCAATTTTTAACAACATAGGGTGCTACATAACACACTTTCAGGAAAAAAAGTTACATTGCACACACACAACACACATCACACAAATTGACCCGATTGGCGGTTCTAGTGTTAAATAAACTCACTAATTAATGAAACCAGTTCAATACGCATTATTCTTATTCTTATCATTCTTTATGAGCGCAGAAATAGTCTTAAAATCAGATCTGTTTTTTAAATGAAATCTGACGGCAGGCAGTTAGCTCTGATCACCTATGATAAATGGGCCGCACCTAATCGCTGGCCATTCAGCCACAGACACTGTTCGAAATGGGGGAGAGCTAGGGGGACCTTGGCTCCCCCGAAGAGGGAGGGAGCTCCCCTGAAGGCTGACTTTGAGATAAATAGGGGGAGCCCAAAACAATCGTGCATATTTGTGTCACACAGATTAGAAATGTTGAGTTTCTGTAAATAACAGTTCTTGAAATAAATAATAGTTATTGTTCATTACAGTTTCTGAATATTTGTTTTATATTTGTGAATATGTCTGGATGTTGCCATCTGTACGTGGCGGCGCTGCATTCTTACTTACGTTGCTATGGTTATGGCGGTGATGCCGGCGCGGTATTTGAAATGTTCATATTGATATTTTTTTAACTCTGGCTTTGTAATAAAAAAATATGGCAAAACGAAAACAGCCAAGCGTCACAGCTTTTGGATTCACAAGCAAAGAAGCGAAGGAGTCTAAAAATGAACGGAACGTGAACGGAACGGACGTGAACGGAAAACAACTTTTAGTTGGCCGGCTGTAAGCGGCGTTAGGGTCGAGCTTGACAGCTCCACACCGAGGGAGAGGCCTGCCGATGTGAAGCCTGAAGAGGCTTTATAGCAATTGATCGCATCTGCGCTGCTGCGCCAGTCAACAGAGCGTGCGTGTGACATATTTAGTAGCAGGATGTGCTCTGAAAAATAGGGCTCCCCGAAAGCAAATGGGTAATTCAAAAACTGACAGAGCTCCCTCTATACAAATCAAACTGTAGACGGTGTGAAAGCACCTATTGTTTTAAATAACGGTCGGAATGTGACCTGTGAGCCTTCTGAATTACCGTGGGACAGCACATTCTAAACTAAAATGTTCAATCAATAAAGTAACATCTTATCTTATCTTAATAATATCTTCATATTAATAATAATAATAAATCATACAGTATGTGTTCGAAAGGGAGCAGGAGGAAGCAAACACAAAAATATACTGCATATTAAAGCAAACGATTGTAAAGGTTAAAGTATGAGCATAACAAATAAAGAAGTGTAATGTAAACATTTACATTATGATTATTTAATATATAAAGACTATATATTATTGAATTACAAGATTAGATATACTTTAGTTGATCTAAAATATTGATGTGTTCAAATGCTCTTCAAAACACAACTGAAAGTCCATGAAACTTGTCTTTCTGTATTTGTGAATGAAGCGCCATCTCCTGGTTAAAACCTGAAATTGAAAATCTGGCAACGCCCTCTTGGAAAATAGTGGGAGGGCTTAACATTCCTCTATACTGGTCTTTGGCAGGTCGTAGGCAGGAAGCTGTAAGCTGGAGTCCGAAATACAGTGCTACATCTGTTAGTGCTTTGACAAAAAATCCATAAAAAAATGTCATCTGTGGAAGCCGTAGTAATGTAAAAAGCACGACCAATCATCTGAGCCGGCCCGGCTAAAGTAACTGGATGGCCTACCTGCCTGTCAGCCTTCCATCTGTGCACAAACTTATCTCGTGCCCTCATTGGTCATGTGCGCGTTCGTGTGTGTTGGAGGAGGGGCTCTGTAAGGAAGTCTGAAGGAAGTGGCAGATTGTTTCCGGTTGTGTATTTTCAAATTCTAGCGCACTCGAGCTGGTTTCTCCAAAATTAACTACCCCACCTTTAAGCTGTGTTTGACAAAACACTATATATTGTTCTGGAGGGCAAACATTCTTGTTTTTTGTGTTTAGATATCTTGTTAAAAGCAACGTTTTCAAAGGATGGACAGAATAAGCAAAATAATGATGTACATAACTATCCTGTATGAAAGTGAAATTCTAACAGAAATTGGCAAATGTTGTGTTGGAAGTAGAGTCGTGTGTTTCTTTTTCAGTGCATTTAAACAATTATGTAACTTATTATATTTATGACATATCTAGTGATATTGCGAACAACACATTTAATTACACTGTTGTAATATTTTTAAGTTACTCTTAAGTTTTTCTTCAATATGGTAATGACTATACGCTCCTGGGGCCGTATTCACAAAGCATTTTATCTTACCGCTAGGAGTGCTCCTAACTCGCGCTAAAACATTTTACGTAGGAGTTTTTTCTTAAAAGTTATTCACAAAGCCGCTGAGACCTACTCGTACTAAGGATAAATCACTAAGAGTGAACTAAGAGTGAACTAAGAGTGACGCGCCGTTGCTATGGATTACGTCGATTCTCGTGCATGAGTTTAGAAGCGGTCAGTACGGTGATTGGTTGTTCAGAGCAGGCGGTCTCGGTGAAACTCATCTGCAACATCCCACAAACGAGCACACTAAATCACCGAAAAACAAGGAAATAACCTAGGCTAGAAATGTATTCCAATCAAATAGTTATGGACAGTGCAGTGAGCAGAATACACGCATGATGACAAGCTTGTGCAGACCACGATAATGACGTTGTATATGCACGTTAAAGAGAGAGAGCAAACAATAAAAATATGTAAATTGCATTAAATCAAGGAGGCAATTAAAAGCACCCTGCAAACTATTATCCAATGAGCATATTTCCAGCACTTAAACACTTTCAATAACAGCCCATACCGCCGTTCAAGTCCCCCTATCATGATGAATGAAAACAATCTGCGTGTTGATGGAATGTACTTTCTTTCTATTGACAAACACGTCCTCACTATTTGATGGTGCAATTATTTTTATGTGCGTCCCGTCAATAGCAGCGACCGCACCGGGCATACCTGCAATTGCCATGAAGTTGGCTTTGATCATGTGTAATTGTTGATGGTCCAAAGGAAACCGGATAAACTGTTGGATGATATGTTGTCTAGAGAGCGCGTTGATGGTTTGGTTTATGGCACGGCTGACTGATTGTTGCGATATTCCTAAATCGGCGGCATTGCAAAGTTGCATTTTCCCTGTTGCTAAATATCGTAGTGTTGCCAAACATTTTATTTCCGGACTAATCGGGTTATTCCTGTTAGTCGGGGATGTTATTGCATCCCGCACTAATTCCACAACAAGTTTGATACCCTCACGATTTAGCCTATATCTCTTGATCAATTCACAGTCTTCCATTGTCTCCAAAACATTTAGTCTCGCAGCCATTTTCAGATTCTTTGTGAATAGGTCTTACTGAGTTAGGAGTCCTCTCGAGGACTTTTAAGCTCTCCTAAACTTAGGTGCTACTTTTAGGCCTAAAATACTTTGTGAATTGCTCTTAGTGAATAAAATTAGGAGTCCTAAATTTAAGACTGACACGCCCATTATGTTTAGGAGTTTCTCCTAAATTCGCCAGTTAGGAGCTACTTTTAGCCCTAAGATCCTTTGTGAATACGGCCCCTGATCATTACTTTCATTACTGTTGGTTGGGAATTTAGACAGGCTGATCAATGCTTTTCCCTCAGGCATCACACACACACGCACGCACGCACGCACGCACGCACGCACGCACGCACGCACGCACGCACGCACGCACGCACGCACGCACGCACGCACGCACGCACGCACGCACGCACGCACGCACGCACGCACACACACACACACACACACACACACACACACACACACACACACACACACACACACACACACACACACACACACACACACACACACACACACACACACACACACACACACACACACAACCACCCTGTACCACTGTACATGTCTGAAGCTGAGTTGCTGGCAATATATTTGATTGTGAAGGATACCTGAACGGACCTGCAGGGTTTTCATATCAGAATGGAATTCTGCTAGATCTCCATACCAACTGAGAACTGTCAGCTGGTCATTTCACACCGGCTGCTGGAGAGAGAGTTGGTAAACCTGAAGAAAGGACAAACCATGAACACTAACATTTTTTCCAGACAACACCTCATGGCTGAGATGGAGCTTGTCCATACTTTGTCTGAACGACCCGGAAGAGAAAAAGGCGGAGGTCAGAAGACACATTTTTGTGGAGCTAAAAGCAGTGGAGATGGAGCTCAGACAAACAGCTGCTCTGGAGACCCTGACAGAAAGCGAAAGGAGAAGAGAGGAGGCTCAGAAAGTTACAGAAAATCTCAAGAAGGCCATCATGGAGAAAGACAGGAGGAGGCAGGAGGCTCCGGAGAGAAGACAGCTAAACCAGTTGAAGCAAGAGAGGCTTCAGTGAAAACAGGTTATGCTGAAGGAGGTCAAACCCCCCACTCACAATGTCATGGCTCTGAGCCGAGCCGGCCCAACCCATGAAGCGACATAAGCAGCCGCTTAGAGCCCCGCAGCCACTAAGGGCCCCCTAGCAAAAAATAAAAAAATGAAATCTTTTAATTTGAATAAAATAATAATCTCAGTACACCGTCGCCGTGATAAGTATGTTTAATTAATTTTGTTAATATGCCTAGATTGCCTACTTTCAAAGTCATGTATTATATTATTGAGCCAATAATATAATACATTAACCGTGCTTTACCTGAACCTCATCATGACACTAGAGAGGACGGCAGGATTGGAATTTCCCGTGTTCAGTGAATGCAACAGAGGCAAGACACCAGACCAACCAGAGAGTTGAATGGAAATAAACATCTGTCTTATTGGCTGACAGGTACCTATCCTGTGAGCTGTGACAATGTTTAAACTGTCACTCAGAGTCTTTGAAGATGGACATAAGAAAAACATTTATTAAAAAAGACGAGAATTCTGAAGTAGTGGCTCACACAACAACCCCAGAGCCACCACTTGAGCCAGGTGAACAAGGTATGTAAATGTCAGTAAACTTCCAAGTTATGCAAACATGTAAGCAAAGCATAAATTGTAGCTACGTTGACGTTACTTTGAATCGCGGGGGTAAGCTAAACTGTTAACAAGTAGCTATAGCTAGCCAGATATATTAAATAAACACTTTGTCATACAATCTAAATGTTATGTTTATGTTTTTTAGCGTTACCTGGTGATTTCAAAGAAAGCTCTCTGGGAAATGTTGACTTACTGTTCGACATGAAGCTAGAAGCTACCTTACAGTACACAGTTGATCCTGAGTCCTGTCAGTTAAAGTGTTTCATAGTTAGCTTAGCTAAGCATCAACCTAGCACTGAAATATATGGACATTATGTGACAGTATTTCTGAGAAAAAGTCAGCTGAAATGGTGGCATAGTTGCCACTGCTGTACGTGTCGACAGCGTGTTTGAGCGTATTAGCAGTAAATGTGGCTGTTTGGCCACTGACGTTGCAGTAACAACACCTGAATTTAAATGTGCAACCTCTTTTTGTGACAGATTTTTGCATGAAATTATCATTCTTCTGAATGATATTCCTATTGACAGCTAGTTTCTATGTGAACATTATGAGACGGACAGCCAGAGAGAATAAATGAGAAGCAGTTATGAAATACTATATGACAAAACAAGAATACAGTTTAGAAAGGGAGTGATTTGTAAAATATAAGAAAAAGAAAATCTGCTTACAGTTCTGTTTCATATGGGTGTTGAGAGATGTATCCATAGATCTCTTGATTTTGCTCTCAAAGTGCACCAGGTTGATGCTTTTAACTTCAACATTAAAAAAAAAATCTTCTCGGGGGCACGGTGTTTACGTGCTTATTTATACAATATGTGTGTTGTCTGTAGTGAGAACGCGCTAGAGTGAGGGGGGCCCCCAAGCCAAAACTCGCTTAGGGCCCCCAAAAGTCTAGGGCCGGCCCTGGCTCTGAGTAAAGAGCCGGAGAAGAGGCGACAGGAGGAAGTCACCTGAGACACAAAACAAAAGTACACTACATTTCTGTAGGACCTTTAGTTTCTTTGCAGATATAACTAACCTTCATGCCGATCTAGAGCCCTCCGCTTCGCGTCGGGCTCCTGATCAGCCTGTCGATGTTCTTTTCCCCATAATGACCGCGCCGCTGCACATTATCCATGAGAAACGTTCTGCAGTAAGGAGGGGCGTTTCACCGACGACAGGTGTTCTTACTTTTATGTAGCTGACGGAGAATTTTTACTTTACACGACACTGTTCAACACTTAATTCTGCTTTACTCTTTAACTAAACAACCGTGGATGTCTTGAAAGACTCTTTCGCTAAAGATTCTTGAAGATATCCGCGTTCTTGTGACACGTAAATACTGCGCTTCCTATGTTTTGGTGCAGACTGCGTTCACACCAGCAATGAACCGCTCCAGAGTTCGCAAGCAAGTGCTCCGAGACCACCTATTTTAGCGGACCAGAGTCCGGTTGTTTAGTTCACTTAAGAGGTCTCGGATTGTGTTCACACTGACCCAAATGAACCGCACCAAGCAGCTAAAAGCACCAAGGTTTGATTCAACCAGACTATACAACGCAGGTACCTAATAGTCCCCTCTCTGGTGCGCACCAGACCACAGTTTGTTACATTGTTTCATTTTTCAGAAGGTTCGGTTTGCGTTCACACCAGGTTCACACGGGCAAAACTGAAACGGACTATAAAGTTTAAACACAAGTCATGTGCTCGGAAATACTGTTCAACCATTGGTCAGACATTAAGGGGGTAAAAACGCAAATCCCGGCAATTTCTAGCGGTAGCGTAGCCTCCGCCATGGAGCATCGGCACTTTCGGCAGGTTATTCTCATGCTGCTGTTAATCTGGAGATCAACAGACACTAGCGGCCCGCGCATATGTTTAAATAATCAGACAACGTCCGTTAAAAAACAGCAGAGAAGTAACGGGCAGAAATCCTCCTTTTTACGCAACGGTCCAGACATAGACATCAGACGGCGACACATATTCAGTTGCCAGTTACTTTGGCATTAGGGCAGGGATATCTAGATACTTCCCAAGGTTTGACATGATGAATTGTGCTACTTTTAAAGCAAGCAACAATGTTTTCAAATCTGTAATCAAAAAGCTCCTCAAAAACGCTATCGAAGCAGTTCCTGCCGTTGCTACGTTAGTTCAAACAGTAACAACGGACAATTTTTCTTAGCGGATGCATGCCGATTTAAATCAATACATACAAACAACAATTTTTTAAATCAATAAAATCATTTTCTGAATCCACAAAAGCATTTCAATTAATATTGGGAGTCATGTCGTTACTTTGTTGAGAATGTGGCCATGTAATAAGCGGGATAATGTGCAGCGTCATTATGGGGAAAATAACACCGACAGGCTGATCAGGAGCCCAATGCGAAGCGGAGGGATCTAGATCGGCATGTTCTTGTTCATGAGAGACGTTCTGCAGTAAGGAGGGGTGTTTCACCGACGACAGGTGTTCTTACTTTTATGTAGCTGACGGAGAATTGTCCCTTCAAACTTGTCATCAACACCACGGACATACATTGCGAGCTGAGCGGTGTCAGTGATGTCCGTGCTTTCATCAAGAGCCACAGAGTATGCACGGAAAAGTTTGGCTTTGTCGCACAGCTGATCATATATGTCACTTGATAAGTCAGAAATGCGCTCTGCCACTGTGTTAGCTGACAGGCAGCTGTTGCTAAACTGACCCTTATTTTCCGGACAGACTATACTTGCAGTCTGCAACATGCACTTTTTTACAAACTTGCCTTCCGTAAACAGCTTTCCCGCCTTAGCAATCATCTCACTCACCACATAGCTAGCTTCGACTGCTAAATCAGCCTCATTGCTTCCTTTCTTGAAGAGATTTTGTTGCTTCCATAGAATTTGTTTTAGCTCTGTGACTCTTTTCTCTCTCTCGTCTCCCAGCTATTTTGCATACTCTGCATGTTTAGTTGAGTAGTGACGTTACGTTATACTCCTTGTATGCAGCAATTTTCTCTGTGCATATAAGGCACGTTGCGTTTCCCCTGTAGGCTACTCGACAAAAAAAAATTCAGTCTCCCACTTTTACTGAAATTTTCTGTGGTCCTCATCGACTTTTCTTTTCCCTGAAAGTTTTGATGTAGACATGACTGGGCGATATATTTTCCTGGAACTCTGTGTCACTTTTGGATCACACTGTGATTGATTCCGCTGCGCGCATTTGATTGACGTGTGGCGGAGTTCCCTCGGAGGGGGGAGGGGCGGCGGGATCAATCCAAAAATAAAATTTAAAATCTGAAAGCGCAAACTTAAACGCGTGGGCCAGATTAACACTATTACATGATATCAACAGCGGGGCCATGAAAAACTGTCTCGCGAGCCGCGTCTGGCCCGCGGGCCTGGAGTCTGAGACACCTGCTATAAATCCTCTCCAATGTTCAAAAGACGCCATCATCATATATATTTGGGGTTATTAAATGATGAATTCACAACCAGAACACCAATTCATATGGACGCAAATAATGTCCACATGTTGTCCGTAGAAATTGTTTGTACAGCAGTACACACACAACAGACTGCAGGTGTTTGTTAAACAGGTGATGATCCACAACCAGCCAGATTTACAGAATCAATCCAAGGACATTATTTCTCCTCTGGGGATGAATCCTGAAGTCTGGCTGTCATTGTTCGACCATCTGCTCCAACCCTACACATGTGCACATTGAAATTATGCATTTGAAACATGTTTTCGATTGTTTTAAAATGTAATGTCAAATTATTCTTTTTGGTAAAGCCACAGATTGTTTCACTGTGTAATTGTTGATGTTAAACATTATATTTCACTACGATAATTCCCATGAGAGTAAGCCAAGGCCCCTAGGCACACGCGAGCACCAGGAAGTTTAGAGACCGAAGCCTCCACAGTCACATGCATTCCGGGCGCCAGAGCGGCCAACGTTGAGGCGCATCTTAAACTGCTGGCTAAGGATAAACGTAAATACAGTAGGATTGTTATTCACGTTGGTGGTAATGATGTTCGTTTACGCCAATCAGAATGCACCAAACTTAATGTGGCGTCGGTGTGTAGTTATGCTAAAACAATGTCGGACACCGTAATTTCCTCTGGTCCCCTCCCCAATCTGATCAATGACGACATGTATAGCCGCATGTCATCATTTCAGCGCTGGTTGTCTTGGTGGTGCCCAGCAAACAATGTGGTCTTCGTAAATAATTGGACAGCCTTCTTGGGAAAACCTGGTCTGATTAAGAGAGACGGCATTCATCCTACTTTGGAAGGTGCACATCTCATTTCGGCAAACATTTCAGGGCTTTGTGGACTTAATCCATGACAAACTGGAGTTGAAACCAGGAAGCGGAGTCGCAGTCTTACACGCTTCTCTGCGCTCTCTCCTGGGCAGTCATCCATAGGAATCCCGAACCCAATAAAATACCCAATATTAACGGTGTGTGTGTCTGCCCAAGGACAATTTGAGGTAAAACCTAATAGAGGTGTCATACATAATAACCTAATAAAAGTTAATGTAACAACTACTACAGTGCAACAAAACAGGAAGATTAATGCGGTCTCTTAAACATAAGATCTCTAGCATCTAAAGCAATATTGGTAAATGATTTAATATCAGATTATAATATTGATATGTGCTGTCTCACTGAAACTTGGTTGAGACATGAAGAATATGTCAGCATAAATGAGGCCATATTTGACTCAAGTTTACTAAAATTAAATTATACCTCATTTGAAAGCCTTGTTTTGGGTCTTGCGCATCCAACCTGGAAAACTATGCAGCCAATCTTATTTGTTACAGTGTACCGTGCACCAGGTCCTTATTCCTTATCAGAATTCTCTGACTTTTTATCAACTTTGGTACTTAAAACAGATAAAGTAATTATCGTAGGTGACTTTAATATTCATGTTGACGACGATAAAAATAGCCTTACTGTTGCATTTAACTCTATATTAGATTATGTTGGTTTCTGTCAGAGTGTAAATAAACCAGCCCACTGCTATAATCACACTCTCGACCTTGTTCTGACTTATGGTATTGAAATTGAGCAAATATTAGTCGAACCGCATAATCCTGCTTTATCCGACCATTTCTTAGTACATTTTGAAGTACTGTTACTAGACTACAAAGCATTAGCCAAAAGCTCCTGCAGCAGAAACCTATCTGTTAGTGCTATGGCCAAATTTAAGGAAGAGATTCCACCAATACTTAACTCGATAGCATGTCTGCATGTAAGGGAGGAAACTTATACAAAATGTACACCACCCCAAATTGATCATGTTGTTGATCGTGCTACAGATGCGCTGCGAATAAAATTAGACTCTGTTGCTCCTTTGAAAAAGAAGAAAATAAAACAACATAGATCCATGGCATAATGCCGAAACCCGCAAAATAAAGCAAAAGTCGAGACAACTTGAAAGGATATGGCGTTCCACTAAACTTGAAGAATCTCGTTTAATTTGGCATATTACTCTCAATGAATATAAGAAAGCACTGCGTAAAGCGAGAGCAGCCTACTACTCTTCATTAATAGATGAGAATAAGAATAATGCAAGATTTCTTTTCAGCACTGTAGCCAGGCTGACAGAGAGCCACAGCTCGACTGAGCCTTCTATTCCCATAGCACTCAGTAGTAAGGATTTTATGTGCTTTTTTAACGATACAATTGTTACTCTTAGAAAATGAATGAATTACCTCTTGCCTTTGACCAGTATAGTGTTATCAACAACAGTTATCAACAGCAATATTAGAACGTAAGTTCTAATATTACAATAGATAGTAAACTAGAATGCTTTTCAGCCATAAACCTTGAACAATTAAATTAAATGATTCTCTCTTCCAAACCATCAACGTGTATCTTAGACCCAATTCCAACTAAGCTGTTGAAGGAAGTTTTTCCATTAATTCGCACTTCTTTATTAAATATTATGAATATGTCTTTATTATCAGGCTATGTTCCACAATCATTCAAAGTAGCAGTGATAAAACCTCTTCTTAAAAAGCACAACCTCAATCCAGAGGTTTTAGCGAACTATAGACCTATTTCTAATCTTCCATTCCTCTCAAACATTCTTGAGAAAGCAGTCGCAAAACAGCTGTGTGATTACTTAAAAAACAAGGATTTATTTGAAGATGTTCAGTCTGGCTTTAGAACACATCATAGCACAGAGACAGCTCTGGTTAAAGTCACAAATGACATTCTAATAGCCTCAGACAAGGGAATTGTCTCTATTCTTGTTTTGCTCGATCTCAGTGCTTTGATACTATCGACCATGACATCTTATTGCAAAGACTAGAGCACTTAGTTGGCATGAAGGGAACTGCTTTAGGCTGGTTTAGGTCCTATTTATCTGAACGCTCTCAGTTTTTACGTGTCAACGATGAATCTTCCACGTAAACCAAAGTTAGCCATGGAGTTCCACAGGGCTCTCACTGCGGTCCTGCCTGACTCTCATCATACTACTTACCTTATGGCTCCCACAGGATTATTGACATCCTCGTGGATTCATCTTCTTATTATAGACACATGCATTTCCAAACATCTGGTCTACCTATGTATTACATGTATTATCTCTTAAATTTACACACGGCATCTATTGCACGTCTGTCCGTACTGGGAGAGGGATCCCTCCTCTGTTGCTCTCCCTGAGGTTTCTCCCATGTTCCCCTTTAAACTGTGGGTTTTCTCTGGAAGTTTTTCCTTGTACGATGAGAGGATCTAAGGACAGAGGGTGTCGTATTGTCAATACTAATATTTTGTAAAAACTGTGAAGTCCACTGAGACAAATGTAACATTGTGATATTGGGCTATATAAATAAGCATTGATTGATTGATTGAATTTACTTTAAAATTTAAAAAAATCTATATTGATTCTGACTCCTCTACATCCAACTCACAGGTTTATCATTGCTTTGAGAGAAAAGATTATTAATTTACCCCTTTTAGAAGTGAAGTTATGGTCATTTGTTCTGGGAATGTCATTTTCGAGCCTCAGACCTGGAAAACAGGCTTGGGGCTTGCTATTACATTTATAAAAACAGGATAATATATATACCATAATTTAATACTGTGAAAATATCCATTCTGCACAAAGAGTACTTTAACTTTTGATACTTTTAGTACATTTAGCTACAAATTGTGCTCATGAGTACTTTTACGAAAGGAAGGATCTTACTACTTCAAACGCTGAATAAATGTAGTATACGTTGATATATATTTCATTGGTCATAGACTATGACCAATGAAATATATATCAACGTATACTACATTCATAACACGGCATAACACCAGAGCCTCGCTGCGGGGAAACGATGGCGCTGTTCCGAGTTTGTTCTAATCTGTCAAAATGACAGACTGCTTTCAGATTTTTCCGTCATTGTTAAATAAAATATTCGGTTAACGCGACCACTGGTGTCCCAGCAACATCAGTACCAAGCGAGAGAGTTGTTTCCAGAGCAGGGGATATTGTAAATGCCCAAACACCCCAGCTTATAAATACCTGGAAATGTGGACATTCTCATATTCCTAAAAACCTGTCTGATGATGCTGAGTGAGTGACTAGTGAGTTTGAGTTGAGTTACTTGAAAAACTAAAGTGAAACTTGATTTATTTTATTGCAGGGTCTGATTATTAAATGTCCTTGTTTATTTGTGAGATGCAATGGCATAAAGAAAATGCTTACTTTGTTGGGTAGTACCAGTAGGTACAAAAACACTGGTTTTCTTGTTCCAGTCTGTTACTGTCACTTTGTTTTTGACACTTTAAAATACTGCTATCCTACAAAAAGGCTGTAAAAATCAGATTTATTATGTAATAAAGAAACATTTTCCGAGTAAAAAAATGTTTTATTGAAAAAAAATAATGTATGATTTTTTTTTTCTTCCCTTTATTATTCAATATCGCGATAAATACCGTACCGTGGACTTGTTATCGCGATATTATCGTACCGTGAGTTTTTGGTATCGTTACATCCCTAGTCATAGTTGAATGTCTCTGTTGAGTGTTCGAAAGCTGTTTGCGGGTACATTTTGACCCATCATTTATTTAAGACAGTGGATAATGATGTTATCTGACGATAACAGACTACTATTAGAATACAATTTCTCCCCAAAAAGTGTATTATATTATTAACTACAGTAACCTCTGTGGTGTTACGGGTCAAAATTGACCTATACTGTATAGATTCAAGCTAGAAAAAGGTAAAAAAACCAAGCTTTTTTTGGACAACGTTGTTCATGCCATACCCCCACAAGATGAAGTGTGTGTGTGTGTGTGTGTGTGTGTGTGTGTGTGTGTGTGTGTGTGTGTGTGTGTGTATGTGTGCGTGCATACTTATGTGTGTACTTGTGTGAGGGTGTGTGCGTGCATCTGTGTGTTCAGGTTCAAGTGTTAGTACATATTAGGGGTGTAATGGTTCACAGAGTTCACACACCGTCCTCGCACTCCATCGTTATTGCGTTATTGTAGTCCACAGGGAACCCGAAATGTTCCCACACAGCTGATTTAAAAGAAGCAGGTGTGTCTTCTAGCTCCTGTGTGTTATCTGAACTCGCCATACTAACTTTTCTTCTTCTTGTATTTTGTTCGTTTTGTTGTGTTTTCTTCTTCTTCTTCTTAATTTGTTGTTTAAGGGCGGCTGGCAAACAGCTTTTAGGCGCAATACCGCCCGCTGGATTATATATAGTATAGTGGATACTGCCCTGAATGACAGATCTTTTTCCGACTTGAAAAAAAAAAAGGCGTATTCGTCGTGCGACTGCATTTACCGAACCGTGACGGTACGGGAGGAATACGGATACCGTTACACCCCTAGTACATATTCTTTGAGAAAGGAGGAGTTCCCGTGGGAGGAGGGGGGCCTAAAGTCAAAGATGAATCTTGATTGGGCAAAATTTGACCCTGTGTCACCCACAACAACGCTGCTGTCTTCCCAGACCCGAACACCAAATGAAAGGATATCATGAAGGAAGCCTTGTTCCGATCAAAAAAACTAGAGCGTAGTGATTATATAATTTGAACTTGAAATGGGTCACGGGAGACCCGAACACATAAACTATGCAAGCATTTAACTAGCTTTTATTTTTAAATACATTTTGAAATTAGCTCCATATTTTAGACATTCTTTCAACAAGAGAGAAAGTATTTATTTGAATAAGTATCAAACCAAAGATAACATTACAGATAAACCGTAAATTGCTTGGAGATACAGTAAGCGGTTTATTTGCACATGTGTAGAACCAATCAGGTTTTAGAACGATCAGGTGATGACTGTGACTGCCTGATCTGCACTGCGCAAGCTGGAGTTGGTCCGCCAAAATCTTAAAAAATGGTGTTGTTTTATGATCACATTTGCATATGATGATATCTGAATTCAATATTGGCGCATTTCCACTACAGCGTGGAGCTCGCTTTAACGGCCCGTCCACACTACAGCTTAAAAAAAAAGCTTACCGGCGGGTGTGTCTGAAGCTCGACCAACAACCAATCACATGAATCTCCCGCCCCTGACACACAAGCAGCGGTTTGATTGGCTAGAGCTTGTACTGGCATATGATTTGATTGGCTGACGCTTCCACCGAAAGCTTCAGAAGCTTCAAAAGTTGAACATTGCTCGGGCCGTAAGCGTGCCGAGCCGTGCGGGGGCCGTTTTTGGTTGCGTTTCCACTTTGCGTAGTTCCGGCTAGCGGGTACTATTTCACAGTTTTTCTGGCTCCATAAAATCGAGGTTCATTCCGGGCCAGCAACCAGGCTGAGTCGGGCTGAGTATGCTAAACTAGAGAGAGAATCGCTGGCAAGGGGGCTACAACTACAACAAAATGAACATATTTGACCTTGATTTAATTGTAATATACGTTTCAAAATGATGCTGAAGTAACAACATACTGATACCGGTTAGTAAAAACCATGAATTAATGCTTTGACAAGTCTGCAGACAGACGGCAGGCAAAAAACCTTTTCAAATGCGTGTTTACTGAATGGAGATCGGCTAAGCTAACACAGTATATGCTCCGACCGTCCACATTCACAACAACGGCCTATACAGACATAAATAAACCAGCGACTGAATTCTCCATGACACAGACAGTCTGTGGTTTGTACTTGTTTAACTTTTGTCTAGTTTCTGAACAGATATGAGGAGCTGTGAGCTTGAGTGCTAACAGCTAATGGCTGGTGTTGTTTTTCTGGGGTTCTCATTGAAGATGACGTCACGGCTCCGCCTACACTGCGTTACTATAGTTACTACCCCAGTTCCTAAACTGTAATGGGAATGCGCCATAAAGTGAGCCAGACTTAACAAGGCCTAACGAGGCCTAGCCATACCGAGTGAGGCCGTGTAGTGGAAATGTGCCATCAAATGATTCTCACTTATCTGGCCCTTGCAGAGAAATTCCAAAGCTGGGAAAGAACTTTCAGTTTGAGAAATAATTGTCATATAAAAAAAATACTGATCTAATAAAAGAAAAAGCAGACATGAGGGTAGCTACAGAAATACACTTTGTATTCTTTAGAGATCCAGAACAGAAACTGCCTTATAAAAATCCTCTCTTTTTCATAATACTATTCATCTCACAGACACACGTGGGGGGGGGAGCTCATTACGATATCGCACACTCAGATCGGTCACAGTTTTAATACGCTCACACAAAGTCATTTTGAAAACGGATTACTTCAATGCTAAGACAGCCAATTCAATATCTCTGTTTCAAAAGCACCTGCTATTAATGACTGAACATTCTCCTTCGGCTTTTGCTGCCTACACATTTTACGCCCACGGACCCACACACACACACAAGTGCACACTTAACACAATTATATTACTTTACAGGAGATAACATTTACTCTCTAGTCTACATTCAATTAAAAGCTCCAATCTGCAATCCCACATCTCACACACACACACACACACACGCACACACACACACACACACACACACACACACACACACACACACACACACACACACACACACACACACACACACACACACACACACACACACACACACACACACACACACACACACACACACACACACACACACACACACACACACACACACACACACACACACACACACACACACACACACACACACACAGGTAATGCCGCCCTGTTTGTAAATAGCCTCAAGGGTCTCATTTTCCAACTTTATTGATCCGGCCACAAACCAATCATTAGCAGCACTACACCTGGGGAACAAATCGGATTCCTTTTACGTGCTGAGATTCCACTGCGACTCCTCCCCATTCTGAGGAATAAGCATTGTCTTCCTCACCTCCTGCATGAGTTTCAAATGAAACCAATCATTTAATTCTCGTTCTGTTCCTCACAGAGTTTTTCATAGACCTCTTCGGCATTTAAATAACTATACTCGCTGGAAAATAAGAAAAACATTTCTATAAAATACATTTGTATGGAATATTTGCTTTTCTACAACTTACTGAAAGTATGCTTCACGTTGACAGGCAACTGACTGTGGAGGGACTATTGAGCTATAATCGCAAATATTATATATATATATTCTATAAATAAAACAATTTCACACAATGTCAATGCAAGGCAAAGATAGACAGAAATGTGTATGGAAAGCCGACAGAGTTGAAGTTAAATTACAGTTTTTTGTTTAAGTTGTTTAAAACGCTGCTTTGTACAATGCTTTCTTTAAGTTAGCTAATAACGGCTAAGTCGCCCCCCTGTACCGCAACAGTTCACAGGAATGCTCACAAAATTACTTGCAGGTTTTTTTTATTTTTTATTTCATTATTACATTATTGTCTAATTGTAACTGATGTATTGTTTCTTGGGGTTATTTAGTTAGCAATCACAGGGTAAATGTAATGTATTGTATTGCTGGTGTCTTTGAGTATAGAAAATCTCAAAAATAAATCATATATATAAAAAAAAAAAGTTAGCTAATAATTAATGTAGCCAATCAGTGAACAGTAAAGCCAGAACAAAGTAATGCATAGTTCCTGCTGTAGATCTATGGTGCTCTGCAGTATTCCACAGGATTATAAATTAATTTGCCACTGAAGACTCTCACCTTCATCTTCATTATCTTTAGATACACCCTGTGTTAACAACTGCCCTCATTGTTGTTTCAAATAAACTGTGTTAATTGTTGTATAAATATAACTGTATTGCTCACATATATTAGCATAGCTGAAATTGTTTGTATTCATTTTACAATGTTGGAGAATTGTACAGTTTAAAAAGGATCTAATGGAATAGTAAATAAAGTTGCTGCTTTATTTATGTCACACGACACAACGATCCTCACCATCTGGGACTTTCACATCATGCACAGAGCAGCAATAGTGGTTATTTCAGCCATTGTTGGTGTCTACATAGATATAAGAATATCCTCGTATGATGCCACGGTCTAACTTGTGGGAATAGCATGAGGCGAAAAATGGCTTTGAACCCACCACCATGTAGGGAACATTTTACTTTTATTGTCTGCAAACTACATTCTAATAGTCATACCTACTATATGTATTGGTCAGATTGTAAATATAGTATACTTTGAATTGTAATGGAGTATTTTTATCATGTTGTATTGCTTTTATTTTGGTGACAAATCTGAGTACCTCTTTCACTACCATAGTATCTGGCATGTATCCTCCCATAAGTCTTCAAAAAAACATACAGTAAATTGCATGTACGCTGTGAAAATGTCACTTGAAACATAACATTGTTCTGACCTGAAGTTAAATGGCAAACTGAAGTTGAGGACAACTAATTTAACTGTTGCAACGTCTTACTATAAAATCAAAGACCTTTCCCTTGTTGGCCTTCTTGACCACACGTCATTATATACAAAGAGTGCAAGCTGCTGGTTGGTACAGGAGAGCTGAATGTCCGTGATCCCACCGGCAGGACTCGTAATGTGTTTTTATTGTTCAGTGTGTTGTGCGGAGTATTTACGTAACTTTTAAGCTTTCCCCAAGTTGCCGGAAACATCTTTATGGGTCCACACAGTGCACAGTGAGTCTTCAGGCTGTTCCTTTGCTTAAACATTGACTCCCCAGGAGTGTCAGTGAACGCCCCCTGTGGGAGGGTTCTGTTACAGGAAAGCTGACATGACATAAACGCAGCATGAGCTCCATGGACATTCACTGACATGTGTAAAGAAGTGTTGAGGGCTTCCCAATGAAATGCTTCACCCTTAGATTGTTGACCCTCTCCCTGGAATCCTCCTCTGCATGTCTTTCAGGACCCCCCCTTCATCTGTGTCAAGTGGCTGAAGAGGAAATTAAGAAACGTTCTGCATCATTGACATTCAACAGTTCATCACATATTCAATGCCATATCCATCCACCCTGTCACACACATACACATACACACACACACACACACACACACACACACACACACACACACACACACACACACACACACACACACACACACACACACACACACACACACACACACACACACACACACACACACACACACACACACACACACATACACACACACACACACACACACACACACACACACACACACACACACACACACACACACACACACACAGGGCCATATCCAGGATTTCTTAAATACCGAGGTCCAAACATTCTAGGGGGGTTCGGGGGTATACCCCCCCAAGATATTTTGGATTTTTATGATCTAGTTAGGTGCTTTTTAATTCCTGTGGGGGGTCTCAAATTCGATAATATATTGATTTCAAACCATGTCAGTGGGCTGCAGCATACATTATTTTTGAAAGTGTAATTCATAAACATCAGCTGATTTGAACTATTAATGATCTGGACATGCAGAAGAGGCTAAAATGATCACAAAACATTGTCAACATTCATTTTCCATGTCTCTCTCCTTTCCATAACCTGCAGCCTCTCTTCCATCTTCTTTAGTCTCTCTGTCTTCTTCCTGTTCATTACTCTCTCTGTCCTCTACTCTATTTCAATCTCTCCCTCGTTGTTCACCTTTTGCTCCTCCTCACTTGTCGCTCCTGCCAGTGAATCAAAAGCAATTCAGCAATTTAGTTCATTTCACTTTTTTTATTTATTTTTTAATTTTTTAATTAAAATCTGTTTTGTTTGATTCTCAAAAGAGAACAAAGATGTAAGCAAATTGTGTTTTATACAATTGTATGTTATTATGACATCATAACTGCAATATATGTATGTTGTTTTAAAATGATGCCTATTGTCTATATTGTAAATGAAGACTAAGTTATAGATAGATAGATGGATAGATGGGGTTATTAAGCCTACATTCTTTTGTGTGATTGTACCTGCAGTTCCTCCATGACTTCCATCACTTTCTCTCTCTCTCTGCCTGTCCTGTCTCTTCCTTACCAAAGCTGAGCTTCGACTGACGTAGTCTTTTCATTATATCTGAGTCAGTGTAAAAAGAAAACAATACAATGTTATATCTTCAATGTTTACTCAAATTGAAATGAAAGAAAAGCATTACAACGTTTGTTAAAAGGTAATCCATCTGACATTGGATGAATGTAATTAACTTTAGCTCCCTGGCTAGTTTATTCCCGCAATTTAAACCAAAGTTTAGCCTCTGATGTGTGTGTGTGTGTGTGTGTGTGTGTGTGTGTGTGTGTGTGTGTGTGTGTGTGTGTGTGTGTGTGTGTGTGTGTGTGTGTGTGTGTGCGTGCGTGTGTGTGTGTGTGTGTGTGTGTGTGTGTGTGTGTGTGTGTGTGTGTGCATGGCCGTATCCACCATTGAGGTCACCGAGGTCCGGACCTCGGTAATTTTTTCCGAGCTGTGTATTTAACAAAACTTTTGCACTACGTAGCCTCGACTAAAGCAAACAGAAGAAGACGACATGGATCAACAAACCACCGCAGCCCGGACAATCAATAAGGCAAGATTGTCTCTCTGATGGTCATTTATCAGGCGGAGACAGACTTATCTGTTTTACATAGACGCATAAAACTAGGACAACAGACAGTATGATCACAGCCTTTTTGTTTTTTGGAGAATAAAGAGACGTCTCTGCTACTATGATGCAACTTTTTCAAGGGTTGCTCTCTCCAAATCTCTCATTTAAAAAAACTGTGATGTAGTCCAATTATGTTCCGCAGACAACCTTTACTGAGACCTCTCTGGAGCTGTTTTTCATGTGTTTGAAAAGACAAAATAGAGTAATAATGAATATAATGTGAGCCCACTGACCTGTGGAGTCATACCATGACAGAGGTACATTATGGGGACATTGTCATTGTCCGGGCCCTGGTCCAAACACAGGTTCTCTCTCAGATTGTTCTTCAACTGTAAAATGAGCAACAGAGATACAACAGGTGAGAAAGTGGGTCATGGGAGAGAAAGTGAAAAAATGAAAGAGAACACACATTAGTAATCATATTTGCGGCATTATTAAACAAATCACTCGCCCCACATCTCACAATTCAGGCTGTCAGAGCTCGGCAGCCTGTTATTTTATCTCAAAAGGAAAGAAGAAATATGTTCTCGAAAAGGACTCCAATAAAACCGTTGTGGCTTATAATATTATTTTGGTTCTTTTTATTTTTTAAATATAGAGACTAATCGCAACTGGATTTATGCTTCTTTCTGCTTATCTGAGAATAATATGCAAAAATCAGTCTGATGTATGTTCAGTTAGGAGACGAGTCTGTACTTTATGAATTATTCAATCAGGACAGGGTGGTGCGCTACATGGCTTAATGTGATTGGTAAAAAGGAAGATGAATGGAGCCACTGCAGGCTAATTACTGTTCTTCCAGCAGATCCCGTCGCTACGCTAACCTTACCGATTTTTGTAGCTGTACATAGACACAGGAAATTTCAAAGATCCTTGCTCTATCAAACATTAACAAGAAAGGGTCATTCAGGCATATCCAAAGTAGAATTCTGATTAATTTTAACTTTTTCAGTGCCCAATCTGCTTTATTGAAGGCTTATTGCTTGTACTGGCATATGATTTGATTGGCTGACGCTTCCACCGAAAGCTTCAGAAGATTCAAAAGTTGAACATTGCTCAACTTTTGCAGCCAAGCTCCGCTCTGCTACCCACAATTCAGTTCGGCGAAAAGCGAGGCAACGTGACGTCACCCCATTCAAAGTGAATGGGCAGACGCGTTGGAAACCGTTTTTGAAGCTGTCGAAGCTGTAGTGTGGACGGGCCCTTACTTTGGCATTAGGGCAGGGATATCTAGATACAAGATTTGACATAATGAATTGTGCTACTTTTAAAGCAAGCAGTGATGTTTTCAAATCTGTAATCAAAAAGCTCCTCAAAAACGCTATCAAAGCAGTTCCTGCCGTTGCTACGTTAGTTCAAACAGTAACAACGGACTATTTTTCTTAGCGGATGCATGTCAATTTAAATCAATACATACAACTATTTTTTAAATCAATAAAATCATTTTCTAAATCCATAAAAGCATTTAAATTAATAGTGGGAGTCATAACGTTACTTTGTTGAGAATGTAGCCATGTAATAAGCGGGATAATGTGCAGCGACTTGGTCATTATGGGGAAAAGAACACCTTCGTGCTGATCTAGATCCCTCCGCTTCGCGTCGGGCTCCTGATCAGCCTGTCGGTGTTCTTTTCCCCATAATGAACGCGTCGCAGCACATTATCCCTTACGTATCATATAATTCCTTATCTGAGTCAGATTCTCGAGCCGTATCTGGCCGTGCAACACTTACATTGTCACATACTGTATGCAGAAGTATTATTTTAAGCAACACATTGGGTTGACGAAACACTCAACTCAAATGTATGACGGGGCAGTGATATCATAAACCTGTTGTACGCTTTCAAACACTCGGTAGTTTAATAGATTTTTTTTATTTTAAAGTAAATTCAGATTGAACATCCAAGGAATCCAAACTATAACATAAGTACCCTTTATCAAGATTGATGCAAAACAAGTGACATTTTACCTTTTTAGCCTGTTAAGCCCTGAGCCTGTTTTTCAGGTTTCAGGCTCGAAAATGCTATGCCCAAAACAAATGACTATAACTTAACTTCTAAAAGGGTTATATGTATAATTTCTTTTATCAAAGCAAGGTTACATCTGTGAGTTGGATGTATAAGTGTCAGAATCAATATATATGTTTCTGTGTCAGAGTAAATGCAGATGGAACATAGTAAAAAAAGGTAAATTCTTACCTCTGCCTAAAACAAACCCATTACTTATAGTGAATCAAAATTATAATATGTAATAAGTACCCTGTCTCAAGATTGAGGATAAAACAAGTGAAGTTTGACCTTTTTAGAGAGGTTTAGCAGAAGAAAGTCCAGGCGGACTGACCTTTGGGCACATTTTGGCATATTTGGATACCATCAGTGCCATTTGACTTTTTTCAGGTACCATACTGTAAAAATAATTGTATTATCACTATAATCATTCCATCCAAATACAAGTGTTTTTATAAAAAAAAAAATGTAATCCTTTTTTTATGTAAATGGTGTGTGTGTGTCTGTGTGTGGACTTTGCCACAGTCCTTACATGTTTATCACCCGAATAACACTTCTAGGCAGGTTTACTTACACAATAAAAATTAGGAAACAGAGGATACATTTGTCTCCAACAGGAGCAGATTTATTTCAAAAATAACACACTAAAAAACTACAGTAAAACCGAAATAACACCACGAGCATTTTTTTTGTAAACACTGGCAAAAAAGAAAAAATGTACACAACCTGAATGTGTTTAGTGTTTTTGAATTGAGGCACCAGACACTTAGTGCAGTAGATAGGTCTTCACCGTTGTGTTGCCAGCATCAGAGCACCTCCTGAGCGCAGTGGCATCTTCCCCATAATACTTAGGAATGCATACGAGTGATGATGGGGGGGGAGTGGTGGTGGTGCTGCAGGGACTTCACCCCTCTTGTCTGCAGCAAGCTGCTCCCTGAAGGACTTCTGGGTGTGTGGCTTCGTCCTGCCGGGGTCAACCCTCATCTTGTGCAGCTCCTTGTGGAAAAGGAAGCTGTTCACCACTGCAATGTCCAGAAATTGTAAAAAAAAGGTCTTGTACCATTTCATGGTTTTGTGGTGAACGCTGTAGTACCCAATCAAAGCATCGGACACATCCACGCAGCCCATGCTTCTGTTGTAGTCCACCACAGCGTCAGGAACGGTAACAATCTTAGTCTGCCACACACCAGCCCGTTTCACTTTCCTCCTGACAGTCTGTCCACTGAATCAGAAGATGCAGAGGGAGGCTGAGTTAGTACTGGTGCAGACGTCCGGCGGCGTAGCTTGGATGTTGATGGCTCTGGGGCAACTGTATGCTGATCTGATGCACGTCGTAGCTCAGATGAGGCAGATGTTGATGGCTGTGATCCAGAAGCCATTTGATACTCGTCTTCATCACTGTGAAAACAAATGTGGAAAAAACGAAATCGATTACTTCACTGGCTTATTCTTTCAAAAATGTAACTCAAATCAGAAATAATTCCTCCCTTTAGCGTGTGTGAAATAACAACCAGGGTTCATACACTTTTTCACCAATGATTTTGAATGACTTTTCCATGACTTCTCAATGAACTTTACCTAATTTTCCATAACCAAAATAAAATGACCACTGAAAATTGTTTATTTTAACATGGAATAGGAAAATAAGGTCTGCATATGAAACATGTTGTGCCTATCTAAAACAAATCAAATAGTAGGCTTACTAGCTTCTACAGGCTAAAGCAACTTTAGTCTGGGATGCAAACTCATCAGGTATGAAGAAGGTGACAAGGATCCGAGCCCCCGACCCCACGGAATATCGGCTTTAAAATGAGGAATAACAGAGGATTTTAGCAGTCAGAACAACTAAAACAGCAGTGTCAATAATAACAGAAACGCCAAAGAGTCACATCTAATAGAACTATATAAAAGCATTTATTTTAATTGTGTAGCAGTCAGTTTATAATTTTGGCAGCACTGTTGAGCATTTTGAAAATGTATTTTCATGCCTCTGTGCAAGGCTTAGTCTTTCTATCTGTATAGCCACTGGTGTAAAGTAACTAAGTTCATATACTCAACAAGTACTATACGTGGGTACAATTTTGAGATACTTGTACTTTATTTAAGTATTTCAATGTTTTGCTACTTTGTACTTCTACTCCTCTACAATTCAGAGGTAAAAGGTGTACTTCTACTCCACTACATGTATTTAATACCTTTAGTTACTTTACAGATGTGGATGAATGATGTGAAATATAATCAAGTGTTAAATCAGACTTTAGTTCCACCTGGAGTAAATTCACAAGCAACCCTGCAGTATACAAAGCCATTCAAACTAGCTGCACCTTTACCAGCTTTGAGAACACTTTCATGATCAATCATTATAAAACATATCATATCTATTATTCTGACATGGACAAATCTGCACCATGACTACTTTTACTGTCGCTCCTTACACTATATTTTGATGATAATACTTTTCTACTTTTACTTGAGGAACATTTTGAATGCAGGACTTTTACTGTGATAGAGTATTCCTCTGGTACTTTTACTCAAGTACGAGATCTGAGTACCGTAATTTTTGGACTATAAGCTGCGCCTTTTTTCCCATTTTACGACGAGAACAGGTGACACGTTTCTACACGGACCACTATTGCGGTAAGCATGTTGTAACTTCCGGTTGTTGTTGTCATCTCCGGGTATCCCGTCTGCCTGTTCTGTTGCTGATAGCTTATTATCTTAACTTAATCGATCGTTTTAAACTCTTGATCACGGCAACTGCCTGACGTTGTAATCACACGTTATTACAGCTTAAGCACTCACAAACTCTCCTTCTCTTAGCGACTGTAACTCCACAGTTGCCTACACTCTTTTCGGGTTTGCTAACGGTAGCTACTTTAGCTTGATAGCTAGCCATGGCTCTTTCCCCACCCTCGGGTGCTATTTCCTGCTCTAACTGTCTCATGTTTGGTTACTCCCCTACCTCCTTTACTGGTACCGATACATGTGTTAAATGTAGTATAGTTGTTAGGTTGGAGGCGGGAATCATAGCCATAGAAGCCCGGCTCCGCATCTTAGAAAATAACTCAGCTACAGTAAAGCCCATTTTAGCCGGTGCGGACCGGCAAAAGGTAGCTCCTCTTAGCCGTCCCCCGGCAACTCCCGAGCAGCAGGGAGAATGGGTGACTGTTCAGAAGGGGCATAACGCGAAACCCGCAGGTCCCCACCAACCCGTTCACGTATCTAACAGATATTCCCCACTCAGCGAGACACCCGCTGAGAAGCCAACTCTGGTTATTGGTAGCTCTATTATGAGACACGTGAATTTAGAGACCGAAGCGTCCACAGTCACATGCATTCCGGGGGCCAGAGCGGGCGACGTTGAGGCGCATCTTAGACTGCTGGCTAAAAATAAACGTAAATACAGTAGGATTGTTATTCACGTCGGTGGTAATGATGTTCGTTTACGCCAATCAGAATGCACCAAACTTAATGTGGCGTCGGTGTGTAGTTATGCTAAAACAATGTCGGACACCGTAATCTTCTCTGGTCCCCTCCCCAATCTGATCAATGATGACATGTATAGCCGCATGTCATCATTTCAGCGCTGGTTGTCTTGGTGGTGCCCAGCAAACAATGTGGGCTTCGTGAATAATTGGACAGCCTTCTGGGGAAAACCTGGTCTGATTAAGAGAGACGGCATTCATCCTACTTTGGAAGGTGCAAATCTCATTTCTGCAAACATTTCAGGGCTCTGTGGACTTAATCCATGACAAACTGGAGTTGAGACCAGGAGGCAGAGTCGCAGTCTTACACGCTTCTCTGCGCTCTCTCCTAGGCAGTCATCCATAGGAATCCCGAACCCAATAAAATACCCAATATTAACGGTGTGTGTGTCGGCCCAAGGACAATTTAAGGTAAAACCTAATAGAGGTGTCATACATAATAACCTAATAAAAGTAAATGTAACAACTACTACAGTGCAACAAAACAGGAAGATTAAATGTGGTCTCTTAAACATAAGATCTCTAGCATCTAAAGCAATACTGGTAAATGATTTAATATCAGATTATAATATTGATATATGCTGTCTCACTGAAACTTGGTTGAGACATGAAGAATATGTCAGCATAAATGAGGCCACTCCACCCAGCCATATCAATACTCATATTGCCCGAGGCACGGGCCGAGGAGGTGGAGTTGCAGCAATCTTTGACTCAAGTTTACTTATCAATACTAAACAAAAATTAAATTATACCTCCTTTGAAAGCCTCATTTTCAGTCTTACGCATCCGACCTGGAAAACTTTGCAGCCAATCTTATTTGTTACAGTGTACCGTGCACCAGGTCCTTATTCAGAATTCTTATTAGAATTCTCTGAGTTTTTATCAGCTTTGGTACTTAAAACAGATAAAGTAATTATCGTAGGTGACTTTAATATTCATGTTGACGATGATAAAAATAGCCTTACTGTTGCATTTAACTCTATATTAGATTCTGTTGGTTTCTGTCAGAGTGTAAATAAACCAACCCACTGTTATAATCACACTCTTGACCTTGTTCTGACTTATGGTATTGAAATTGAGCAACTATTAGTCGAACCGCATAATCCTGCTTTATCCGACCATTTCTTAGTAACTTTTGAAGTACTGTTACTAGACTACAAAGCATTAGCCAAAAGCTCCTGCAGCAGAAACCTATCTGTTAGTGCTATAGCCAAATTTAAGGAAGAGATTCCACCAATACTTAACTCGATAGCATGTCTGCATGTAGGGGAGGAAACTTATACAAAATGTACACCACCCCAAATTGATCATGTTGTTGATAGTGCTACAGATGCGCTGCGAATAAAATTAGACTCTGTTGCTCCTTTTAAAAAGAAGAAAATAAAACAACATAGATTAGCTCCATGGCATAATGCCGAAACCCGCAAAATAAAGCAAAAGTCGAGACAACTTGAAAGGATATGGCGTTCCACTAAACTTGAAGAATCTCGTTTAATTTGGCATATTACACTCAATGAATATAAGAAAGCACTGCGTAAAGCGAGAGCAGCATACTACTCTTCATTAATAGATGAGAATAAGAATAATGCAAGATTTCTTTTCAGCACTGTAGCCAGGCTGACAGAGAGCCACAGCTCGACTGAGCCTTCTATTCCCATAGCACTCAGTAGTAATGATTTTATGTGCTTTTTTAACGATAAAATTGTTACTCTTAGAAACAAAATCAATGACCTCTTGCCTTTAACCAGTATAGTGTTATCAACAGCTCCCGGAAACGTAAGTTCTAATAATATTACACTAGATAGTAAACTAGAATGCTTTTCAGCCATAAACCTTGAACAATTAAATTCAATGATTCTCTCTTCTAAACCATCAACGTGTATCTTAGACCCGATTCCAACTAAGCTGTTAAAAGAAGTTTTTCCATTAATTAGCACTTCTTTATTAAATATTATGAATATGTCTTTATTATCAGGCTATGTTCCACAATCATTCAAAGTAGCAGTGATAAAACCGCTTCTTAAAAAGCACAACCTCGATCCAGAGGTTTTAGCCAACTATAGACCTATTTCTAATCTTCCGTTCCTCTCAAAGATTCTTGAGAAAGCAGTCGCAAAACAGCTGTGTGATTACTTAAAAAACTATGATTTATTTGAAGATTTTCAGTCTGGCTTTAGAACACAACATAGCACAGAGACAGCTCTGGTTAAAGTCACAAATGACATTCTAATAGCCTCTGACAAGGGACTTGTCTCTATTCTTGTCTTGCTCGATCTTAGTGCTGCATTTGATACTATCGACCATGATATCCTATTGCAAAGACTAGAGCACTTAGTTGGCATACAGGGAACTGCTTTAGGCTGGTTTAGGTCCTATCTATCTGAACGCTCTCAGTTTGTACGTGTCAACGATGAATCTTCCATGCAAACCAAAGTTAGCCATGGAGTGCCACAGGGCTCAGTGCTTGGACCTATTTTGTTCACCCTATATATGCTTCCGTTAGGCAATATTATAAGGAATCATTCTGTAAACTTTCATTGTTATGCGGATGATACTCAACTATATTTATCAATCAAGCCTGATGAAATTAATCATCTAAATAAAATTCAAGACTGCCTCAAGGACTTAAAAACGTGGATGACCTTAAATTTTTTGATGTTAAACACGACCAAAACTGAAGTTATTGTACTTGGCCCGAAGAATCTACGAAACAAATTATCTAAAGATATATTAACTATGGATGGCATTAATTTGGCCTCCAGTGAGACTGTAAGGAATCTTGGTGTTATATTTGATCAGGATTTATCCTTTAACGCCCACATAAAATCAATTTCAAGGACCGCCTACTTCCATCTACGTAACATTGCAAAAATCAGGCATATCTTGCCTCAAAACGATGCAGAGAAACTAGTCCATGCATTTGTTACTTCAAGGCTGGATTATTGTAACTCCTTATTATCAGGGTGTACCAAGAAGTCAGTCAAGTCGCTTCAGCTGATTCAAAATGCTGCAGCTCGTGTACTAACCAGAGTTAGGAAAAGGGACCACATTACTCCTGTTCTGGCTGCCTTACACTGGCTCCCTATAGAACACAGGATAGAATTTAAAATTCTTCTTCTTGCCTACAAAGCCCTTAATGGGCAGGCGCCATCTTACCTTAAAGAACTCATTATACCCTATTGTCCTACTAGGGCATTGCGTTCCAAGAATGCAGGGTTGTTGGTTGTTCCTAGAGTCTCTAAAAGTACAATGGGAGCCAGAGCCTTTTCTTATCAAGCTCCACTTTTGTGGAATCAGCTTCCAGTTTGTGTTCGGACGGCAGACACCCTATCCGTTTTTAAGAGTGCGCTTAAGACCTTCCTTTTTGATAAAGCTTATAGTTAGGGCTGATTAGATTCAGCCCCTAGTTTTGCTGATATAGGCTTAGTTTGTCGGGGGACATCTTACTTCTTCCTTCTCTCTGTCTATACCTGTGTACTCTCATGTTCCGATTAACCCAGCTTCCCCAAATGTCTTTCTTTTTGGTGTCTATATACGCCGGGATCCGGAGTCATGGATGATCCTGCGGTCCTGTGTCATGGATTGCGAGTCCTGGATCTTGAGTCGTGGCTGTGGTCCTGGATCATAAGTCCTGGATGGATATACTCATGGATTCATCTTCCTATTATACACACATGCATTTCCAAACATTTGGACTACCTATGTTGCAAATGTATTATCTTTTCAATTTACACACAGCATCTATTGCACGTCTGTCCGTCCTGGGAGAGGGATCCCTCCTCTGTTGCTCTCCCTGAGGTTTCTCCCATTTTTCCCTTTAAACTGGGTTTTCTCTGGAAGTTTTTCCTTGTACGATGTGAGGGTCTAAGGACAGAGGGTGTCGTATTGTCATACTGATATTCTGTACAAACTGTGAAGTCCACTGAGACAAATGTAACATTTGTGATATTGGGCTATATAAATAAACATTGATTGACGCTGCGGCTTATATAACGGTGCGGCTAATCTATGGATTTTTACAGCTAACGGCCACTAGGGGACCTCCTAAATCTATGGATTTTACAGGTTACAGTCCACCACCTTTAATTCTCTGCGCTCTATGGCCGGTCCGCGCCCCCCACCTTTAAGCGGCGGGCTCCAGCAGGAAAAGCTGGAGGCCGGAAAAGAGTGAGACAGGTAGCGCGCAAAAGTAAAAGTGGAACCGAGAGTGGTACGAGAGACAGAACGAGAGCAAGACAGACAGACATTACGTGAGCGAGACAGTTTATCCCCGTACCACTGGTTGAAAACCACTGCTGTAGATCACTGCCGGTACGTGCGCTGGGAGCGCACCGTTTAAGTTTGAAAGTTGAAAAGTTTGTGTGTCTGAAACGCTATGTGATACAGTACAGTTTACACAGCACAGTACATGTTCTGTAGCTACTATTGCACTAAATGGTAACACTTGAATACGTTATGCAAATATGCAACTTGTTTCTTGAAATGTTAATAAATGGGAGCTTCCTCAAACAGCCATCTCTTTCCCCACAATCCCCTCTGTGCACGAACCATTACATATGGTATTGTACATTAAAACACCTGTGGCTTATAGTCCAGTGCGGCTTATATATGTACACATCAATCAATTTAGCTGCTGCGGCTTATATTCAGGTAGGCCTTATAGTCCGAAAAGTACGGTACTTCTACTTTTACTCAAGTACAAGATCTGAGTACTTCTACTTTTATTAAGTACAAGGTCTGAGTACTTCTACTAAAGTACAAGATCTGAGTACTTCTACTTCTACTAAAGTACAAGATCTGAGTACTTCTACTTTTACTCTAGTACAATATCTATACTTATACCACCTCTCTTTATAGCCTATGAAAAAAACTATTAGAAAATGAAGGCTAAAGCTAACGCAGGGGTCTGCAACCTTTTTGACCAAAAGAGCCATTTTGCTCCTTTTTCCCAAACATTTTTTTGTCTGGAGCCGCAAAACATATTTCATAGCTTGATAGCTAATAAAGTTGTATTTATTGTTATATCAGACAAAAACTACATTTTTTTTGCATTTATTAGGCTATTTATTACATTATATACAACTGTTAACCTCTAATAAGAAACAAAGAACTCCTATAAGGAGAATTACAAATAATACTACTTTAAAATAAATTAAACACAGCACTTGGGGAGTCCTCTGCACATTTGAAGCAAAACAAAATATTATTAAAATGGGCCCACTTTGAAATAAATAAAACATATAGCTGCACCTTAAAAAGAGTTAAAGGTACATGTAGGGTAGGTAAGAATGGAGAAACCAGCTCGAGTGCGCTAGAATTTGAAAATACACAACCGGAAAAAATAGGCCTCTTCTTTCAGACTTTCTTACAGATTCCCTCCTCCAACACACACGACCGCGCATCATCAATGAGGCCACGAGATAATTTTGTGCACAGATTGAAGGCTGACAGGCAGGTAGGCCTTTTTACAGCGCTACGGCTTCCAGAGATTAATTTTTGTATGTATTTATTGTCAAAGCATTTAATATATTCATTGCTATCGGGACGTTAAGAGCATTCCATGGAATATAACAAAAATTGTTTTCTGAAATAAATTACATACCCCATTGAATTATGACTGAAGATTCTCAGCTGTCTTCCTCTCCCTTGTTGTTCCTCGATACGTAAAGGCTGCAGCACCGTTGACAACTTCTCTCTACATATCAAACATACCGGTAAACCAGCATCGTTTGCTGTGAAAGCATATAACTCAGTCCACACAGAATTAAATCCTGTGTTCCTCCGGTACTTTACTTTGATTTATCCATAGTTCGCTCATCGAGCCAGGGGTCCCCGCGCGAGCGCCTCCAAGAAAAGGCGCTCGCGCGGGACCGTAGCAGGATGTGACGCATATTTTAGTTGACCTAATTAAAACCGTTTTGTTTTTTATTTATGTGTCACAGTATCACCTCAAAATACAAGATACGAAACATTTTCAACCATGCAACAAAATATAAATAGTCCTACAAATACTTTTATTTTATTTCCTTCTTATTTTTGTCTAAGCTCAAGGGAGCGAGAGCAGAGGGCTTAAATGGCCGCATGCGGCCCGTGGGCCGCGGGTTGCCGACCCCTGAGCTAACGTTAGCAGATAGCGACAATGTATGCTAGCTAGCTCAACGATTCCTTAAATTATATTGCGACAGAAAAACTTTTCAGTTCACATCACGCTGTGCCGTTCTGCTCTGAACGGCCCGTTCTAACAGCTGTTCACCAGCGGTGCAGTCTGTGCCACAGAGACTACGCACAATTAACGAACGCACCGTAGATAATGTAGCTGTCAGTTATGGGGACAGTAGGGGCTCAGAATACTGAAATCTGTATCGTTTCATCGTTTTTTCCTTCTAATTTTGTATTCTTTTCTAAACCGCACACTGTTATTTACTCAACAATAACACATAATTATCCTTGTGTTTATTTATTTGTTTGATTAAAGGTGGGGTAGGTAAGTTTGAGAAACAGGCTCGAGATACACTTTTTGTTATATTCCATGGAATGCTCTTAACATCCCGATAGCAATGAATATCTTAAGTGCTTTGACAAAAAATCCATAAAAAAATGTCATCTGTGGAAGCTGTAGTATTGTAAAAAGCACACAACCAATCATTTTAGCCGGCCCGGCTAAAATAACTGGATGGCCTACCTGCCTGTCAGCCTTCCATCTGTGCACAAACGTATCTTGTGCCCTCATTGGTCATGTGCGTTCGTGTGTGTTGGAGGAGGGGCTCTGTAAGGAAGTGGCAGATTTTTTCCGGTTGTGTATTTTCAAATTCTAGCGCACTCGAGCAGGTTTCTCCAAAATGACCTACCCCACCTTTAATAAACACAAGTTGGAGTCCGTCAGGACCGAGGGTCGGAGCAGCTCATAGTAGTTGCTTTAGAGAATTTGACACCCGGAAGTAAGTATTCTCTCCGCTTCGCTTGACAAACCCCGTGATAGTCCTCAAGCTCTGTGGTTGGATGTTTGAGTGTGTTGCCAGGCAACGCAATAATTTACAAACTCTTCAACTACAACCCTAATTATATTTTAAAACATTTTAGAAGGCCTCACAAAATACTTTAATGTAAATTTAAATGTGAAGGGATGTGTGTAATGTGATGATTGACATTATTCACCCACGGATTTATGGGTTGGGGTATTGTTCCGCACGGACATTTTAGTTAACCGGACTTCTTGTTGATGTGAAATACAAAAACATTTTTTAAAAATAAAATAATACTTTATTCCGAGTGTGCTTGCTTTTCTCTTTGAAGGTCATCACATAACGGCATTGTAATACACGGTTCGGCTGCATTAAATACTACATATCTGCAGTAGTATTATAGAGCCCTGATGAGAAGACTTCTAGACAAACAGGAAGAACTGCCGCCGAAACTGAATATGTGACGTGGATCATAAATATATATGCAATTAAACAAAATCTTCAATTTCTCTTCACAATATAAGTCTCTTTGCAGTATCAATACTAATTAGGCTGACTTTTATATTTGATCCAATCAGTATATTGGTATATGTACACCATAACGGTGCACAGCTGATAGAAAGGGACACTTGGTGGTTAAAGCACGTTATTGAAATGTATTATTTTTGTTATTATATATTAATAGGAGACACAGACAGACAAACTAATAAGGCTTTATTTAAACATTAAAGAATACTTTAGGTTAAGGTCTTATTTTGAATAAGAAAAAAGCTTTGGGGGTATAAATATTAACCCTGACAAAGTACTAATATATTGCTTTCCTGCAATGTTAACTACTGTATGTTTAAGCACTTATTTTAACTGATATTATACTCTTATAAGATGTATGTAGATAGTATAAGAAATGTGCGGAATACGACAGTTTAATGGTGGAGGTATAGATACATAGATCGCCCAGGGAACAGGGAACAGTTTAACACAGATGAAGGACTTTTCCACGCTGCTTTCAAACTGGGACTAAACACCGTCTGCTTCACTGGGAGGCTGTCTGAAGGTGTACACAGGTCTCAGATGGACTTAGTATCACATTAGGAATGATATTCAGTGATAACTCGGGCAACAATAGCTGGTTTTAATGATTTATTTGAGCGGATCACAGCTTACCACAGCTGAAGACTTCTCCACGCTGCTTTCAAACTGTGCCAGCAACAATAGCTGGTTTAAATGATTTATTGGAGCTCGCAAAGTTTTGAACATACATCCCCAGTCAACTAGTTTTTCTTTTTGTAGTCCCCGCTCTTCGCGTCCGGATATCTCCATCTTAACCACAACCTCACACACTGGTACTGAATGTGCATCAAAGTCTTGCTACCGAGCCAAATATACCAAAAGATGTATGTAAACGACAGAAGAAGCGATTGAAAATCACCCCAGTTGATCGGCAAACCAGTTTATCGGGAAACCAGTTAACGAGGGAACCAGATAATCCGGAACACCGCCCCCCTCTTGCGTTGGAAAAAGCCGACATAGGGGACTTGACATAACGTCAACATAGGCCGACCTGGGAGTGAGGATGTGTTGGAAATAACAGTATACACATATAAATATATATATTTATATATTAAAATGCTTATTAGGTACCAAAGTTGCTGAGGGGTTGAGCGAGATGCTATATATATATATATATATATATACAATACAGCTTTATTTATAAACTGCTAATAGTAAATGTCTGTAGAACTACAAAACAGCATCCATTTGGCGTGTGTGAAATAACAGTAGGCCTATATATATAAACTGGGTTGATATACAATACAGCTTTATTTATATACTGCCGTGTTATAGTCAGGAAATACAATTAATCTATTTATAAGTTCACCAACACGATGTTCCCATTGTTTTAGTTTCTCACGGAACGATAACGCTACAACAACAAAGCGGCGTCCATTTTGTATTTTGCGAGTGTGGAATTACTATAGATTACACCAAATACACAAATAATAGATACAAACAGAGTGAGTACATACCTTTCCTGAAGTTCATAATCAGGGTCTGATTGTGGCCAAAGTAGATCCTCATCTTCAGAACGGAGAGTCAGCGAACACCATTTCCACGGCGTCTTCAAGCTTATACAGCCTCTTTCTGGATGCCATTATTTGCTCGAATAAGTCCTAAAAGCAAATACATCCTTGTCCTTCTAATATGATGTTATGTTGCCTGCTGTTGTCTCTGTTCGCTGGCTGTGTTCACTGTGTTCGTCGCTGTGTTGTTGCTTCGCTGTGTTCGTTGTTGAGCTGCAACTATGAATGTGCCGTGTTGAGCAGTGTTTTTATTCCCTTGAACACGACTTTTGATCACAAAACAGCAACGGTAAGACATAATTATGGTTATGGTTTAGAACACTGTTGTTGTTTTCTTGCTCTGTTCTGGCTGCTAGCTCAGTGAGTTTGTGTCCTACAGTGATGATAATTATATCAACATAATCTGTGGAGTATCGGCTTTCAGAAGATATGTAGTTTGTGCAGAACATATTAAGTTTTAAAGATCGTTTTTGCTAGTTAGCACCGGAAGTAGCCGTATCAGCCTGTTTTCACTAAGGGCTAATGCTAACACTTCTTGTGAGACTTGTGTTTTGTTTCGGTAAAAATGGCTCACATTGTCAGGTAGCTGAGTTTTTTCCCGTTATTTGAGTATAAGACATTCATAGGTTTAGGGGGGGGGCATTTGGGTGGATTTGACCTATATCTGGCCCCCCTTGGTCGATTTTGATGTTCGATCGAGGGGGTTACCAAATAAGGAGTGAGAGTGATGCATAGCCAGAATACCCAAAACCGGAAGCTGTCATACGCTCTGGTAGCTATCATTAGCAGCTAATATGAAAACTCAGTTTTTGACATAAAAATGGAATTATGGATTATCTGTGTTAGAAATTAAAATCAATGTTTTAATGGGAAAATGTAGTTTAAACATGCCGTCAGTTTTAATGCTCTTTTATACTGAAAAACCAGAAATTCTTGTGCACAAGCAGTTAAGCTTTTAAGCTTTTATTCTGAAAATCCTTCATCTCCGGTTAGCATTTAGCATGTGGCTAATATACGATTTCCTGAAGAGGTGAATTTAGTAGCGAAATGATATGGAGTGGTGCAAACCGAAGCCTACTGATTTAACACTACAACTATAGATGTCGAGATACTACCATGCTGAATATTAAATGAAGGTACAGTTTATTTGAATACATTGTTTACAGACGAGAGTAGCATGTGACAACATCCGGAATGACCGGAAACCAAACGAGCCGAGAAGTATTGTTTAGAGTATTGATTACAGCGTTTAGAATGTGTTAAATGAAAAGTGATGAAAGAGAATATGAGGAGAAACGGCGTGTTAAGCATATATTGAATGTGAAAAGAACCTATCCTCTGTTTAAATGCAATAACGGACATTGGAGACGAGGCGAGCCGGCTGGCGGGGAGGAGCCAGCACACCATATATAAACAGCCACGGAGGAGAGATCCAGGCGCTTCTCTTCCCTATCGAGGAGCGGATCACAGCTGTTTGTCTGACTGAACAATATTCTGTCTGTAACACTACCGCGCCTTTTTAAATTAAAGTACCCAATTGAACTTTCACAGAGACTCCATTTAGTCTCCTATTTTAAAGCTTCTCTCCTGGTCGGGAGAATAACGAACACAGTTAACAATCTGGTGACTTCCCTGACGTGATCTCGCTGACCGAGGAGAGAAAACCAACCGGCTTTTTCCTGGAGACGCTTGCAGCCATTCGACACACAAGAGCTCAAATCAATCGGTAAGAAGATGCCTGTTATGACAAAGATTCTTCACTAGTTAAACTAGGCAAAGTTAGATTTGTGTGTTTGATGGCAGCCGGCTGATCCTGAAAATAGCTGTGCATTTTAATGTTAAAACAACCCAAATTGATAAAATAATCACTCTAAAACCACGAGGCGTTGTTTTGTCACAGGCAGGGTGAGTTCACATTTTCTTTTGTTCCATTAACCCTGCATGCTATTAACCACGTGTGGGTGTTGAATTTTAAATATATAGTGTGTGGACATTGTACTTCGGATAGGTGCCTTGCTGCTTTCACATGGGTGTCTCTTGTTACGATTAATAGTTAGTTAGCCTATGACGTAAGGGTATATAGCCCATTTGACGACTTTTTGTTAAGATCTAGAGACATAGCGAATCGGTTAAGGGCCGAGAAAGTGAAAACCAGCGGGGCATAGTGAATCAGTTAAGGGCTAAGACCGAAGTCAGTGAAGAAAGTCCTTTTCAAGAAAGGCTTGGTTAAGGTCTAGGCCTTTATCAGTGGTTAAAACTGTTCTGTTTAAAAAAAGATATTGCGGGTGGGTTACGGTAATCGGAGTTACAGCAGCAGTGCAGTAATAAGACGACGGTCTATTATCAGTGGCTGATAGGTCTCCATATTAGTCCCAGTTTGGCGTGTCCAAATAGCAACAGTTAACCATAGTCGACTATAAAGTCAAATATTACGTGAACAGGTTTATAGCTAGTGCGTAAGGGTTCCTAACTTTAAGTGATGATATCAATAAGATAAAGCCCATTTTTTCATAGTAAACTAGATAGAAATGTGGTTATTTTAAACTAAGTGTTGTTTTGGCTTGTATTTCAGGGTTTATGATACCACACCAGTGGTTTACTTTGTTACTGTTCGTTTAAAGATCACCTAGCCATTGTTTAAACTCCCACCTGGGAGCCGCATGGACAAATCTCTTTGTCTACAGGTCAGAGTGCGAAATAATCGGGTGCCATCTTGTTTACACCCCACATGTGGAAAAACAAAGACAGGGCAATCGCCATTTCGTGAAATGCTAATTCAAAGCACTCCTTTCTTTGTTCTTATGCAGCTGGTTTCACTCCAATGAGGCATTTTCCTGACCTCCATCTTGTGAAGAACGAATAATACTTCTTGTCACAGTTGGAACTAGAAGGCTGAATCAATTTTTGGATATTAGAGAGAAGGATTGTTGTATTTCCAAAGATTTGAAGTATTGATGCTGGCAAATGTGTTTTGGCGGTTTTTGAAATATTCTTCTTTGCAAATGTGTTTTGGCGGTTATGTGTGTTATGTGTGTTTAACCATAGTGTAAATTCCTATTTTAAAGATATTTTTGAGGAAACTAAGTTTCTCCTTGTTAAAAACGAGTCAGTTTTGAAACAGCTATTCCCTAGTGGATAAAGCTGGAATTTAAAATAGCGCACTCTGGTGGTAGTACAGAATTATTACCCAAATAGCGGAAACACCATAACATTGTGAATATTCTTCTTTGCAAATGTGTTTTGGCGGTTATGTGTTGTGTTGTTTAACCATAGTGTAAATTCCTATTTTAAAGATATTTTTGAGGAAACTAAGTTTCTCCTTGTTAAAAACGAGTCAGTTTTGAAACAGCTATTCCCTAGTGGATTAAGCTGGAATTTAAAATAGCGCACTCTGGTGGTAGTACAGAATTATTACCCAAATAGCAGAAACACCATAACATTGTGAATTTGAACCAAATTCATATTTCAAAGTCAAAACTATACTGTACACTGTACAATTTTTATTTTTAACAATTTAAAATTTGCACAAATTTTTATATTTTAATTTACTTTAATAAAAAAAAATTAAAAAAAAAAAAAAAAAATTAAAAAAAAAAAAACCTGATTTAAAGTTAAGATCGGATGACATAGGATATTAAAATCAGGAACAAAGGTGCTAGTCGGAGGATTAGTGCTTCAATCCTTGATAAACTTCATAATTTCATTCGAATAAGAAGAGAACATGTCACTTAAAGACACTAAGTTGAGACCAGACGCAGAACCATGCACAACTGCAGTTATTAAGGAAAGGGTAAAAATCAGATCAGATGCTACAACAGTTCCAATCTTAGATGGAAGACATGGACCCAATATAAGAAACTGTTGGAACAGTGGCAAACGAGAGGACTGCTTCCAGCAGATAATCAGCCTGAACCAACGAAAGCCCATAGAAAAGCAGTAATTGACCATGAAAATGGAGAATACCTGCGAGAACAACAAGCATGGATCAAAGCCGGACAACCCTCTTGGTATGGACCTGAAAACATTGCTATGAACAGAGCTGAAAAAAGAAAAGCTATGGTTGCAAGTCTGGTATTCCATCTGGAAGATGCCAGCCAAGGATTGACAAACAGCTTACATGTGGTAGAACTCAGCAGAAGAGAGGAAGAATCCAACAGAAGAATAGAAGAACTCGGCAGAATAATGGAAAAGGAACTCAACAGAAGAATGGAAGAGCAGCTCAACAGAGGAATGGAAGAGAGACGAAAGGCAGTTGAAGCCCATAATGACATTATTGCCGAAAGACAAAGGGAGGTGTCCGATAGGGTCGCTTGTCTCAAACCAGTGAAGAAGTCAACAAGAACCCAGCTGAACTAGAGAGTGACTGTTAACGGGAGAACAGTGACGAGCGACGGAGACTGGCCAACATTTTCCAGCCAGTACATAAATGGACCCCGTCAGAAGACCGGGGCTGTGTTTAAAGGGGAACTTCACTTATTCTTAGCCAGAAGTGTAGTTTTTAATCAAACAATTATGTGATTTATGGAGTCAGATTACATTTTTCTCAAACACAATTTTATAATCGGTCTGAAGTATCTGTTTTAAGGCATGAGCCGCAGATTAAATAACATAATACTGATTGAGAGCTTGGATGAAGAAGTTGTAGGGTTTTTACAACAGTTTCAAGAATCAGTCTTTATTTATTTATTCTTGAGTAACTTTACTGATTTATAGTGTAGTGCGTAAGGCAATATCTCATTTGAGTGAGGGGCACCAGCCCTTCATGCAGGTCACTCTCTGTGAGAATAGTTCATATTTTCCCTCGAGTTTGGAGACAGATATTTTATCATATGTTAGTTCAGCAGTGTCAACCAATCCTCTAATCCTAGAGTTATCGAGACGCATTAGCGACACCAGAGGTATTGTTTTTCGCAGCAACGATGATGCATAATACCATTACAAAAGCCATTATTGAAACAAGTAAACTATTAGAAGTGCTAATTGCTGATTTTTTTTTTTTATAGTGAATATGCATTTATACCATCAGAAAACCATAAATCATACGATATTTTTGTACCCCTTGTGGGTACACGGAGAAGTTATATTTCTTTAATGCAACGTTATGGGTTTTACATGTCCTGTTCAGAATAGGGTAATCATTGCAATATTAATTGAGCATTTTATGCTCAAAGGAGGGAGTGTCATGATTATACAGATATGTTGATTTCAGTGACGTTGTAGTTAATAAATAATAACATGTAGTCAACAAGAGGTATGCCGAAGCTCGGGCCTTCTCCAAGGAGGGAGTGGTCCAGTTTTAGATATTAGACAAATAGAAGTGGATGAATATGTCAGAACTCTGAGTAATATTATGCAAGTTTTGTCTACACAGCAGGCTAGGAAAACTACAGAGATACCAGACGAGACACCAGAAGAGACTCCTGTTCGGCCAGGTGATTGGGTGAGGGTGAAAGTTCACAAAAGACAGTGGGCTGATCCCCGGTGGACGGAAGCGTGAAAGGTTGTAACAAACTTCACACGCGCTCCGGTTTAAAGGTAAAGAAAAAGGAGCAAATTGACACCACCTCACACATTGTCACCCTTCACTGGCAACTTCCAGAACATTATTGGGAGTTAGGACTGATTTGGCAGAGCTGGAACAAAACAATAAATAGAAATAAGATAAAGATAGAAACAGCTCAAAAGACAAATTGTCTATAGATTTTTATAGATTGTACATTAATGTGAAAACCTATTTTTTTGTTTTACATCTGAAAAAGAGTCCAATTTTTTTGTATGTTATTTTTGGACTCGTTATTTAAATTCTGTAACGGACACAACCAGGGATAAAATAGAGATGATGACGAGAACAAAGCCAAACCAATTGTGGGGTCCCCTAGGGATAAGAGTACACAGGCTACTAACCCAAAAGTACAGCTTTGTACGTACAAACTCTATGAACAAAATTTCCCAGCAGACAGTGGCGACATTGCAGATATGTCCAGTCACCAAAGTTACTTATGTTCTAAATAACAGTGAGATTTAAAGTGATGGAGAAAATATGGAGACGTTCCTTTATAGTGTGTGAAATATGTGGTGCTTGAAGCATCTAGGTATTTAAATGTATGGAAGAAAGTGGTTTCCTGAAAGTTAATTGGAGTAAACATGTTACAGTGGGTGAAGACAATGTTTAGGGATTTGGTACAATTATTAGAAAACATTAACTGGGCTTAGATGACATTTACATCAAAGAAAGATAGTATGGTTAGGAAAATGGAGTGGGAAAGATTGGATTTATTTTACCTCAGTGTGTTAACTATAGATAATGCGTCCCGAGATCTCTCTCTCTCTATCTCTCCGCCTGTCAGAACGCTACGACCCCAACTTCCAAGCAGACAAAAGACCTCACCACGGAAGACTCCTCCTCCTCCATCGAACAGACAGAGAAGCAGAGCTGAACCAACAATGACAAGACTTTATCCTGAACCATCTCCACCTGAGGCATCCAGAACTACAGGTGACATAAAAAGGCACACTCTCATCGGTCCCCCACAGGACACGAAGTTCCAAGCTGAGCCACAAGATTTGGACACAAGAGCAGAGTGTGGGACATGAGAGCGGAATACGCCCTCCTTGCAACAAAGTAGAGACTAAAGGAGGAGATGAAAAGCAAAGCAAATGGGACACTGAAAAGAGTTACAGCGGAAGGGTCCAAGCGCAGATGGACTGAGGAGAAGGTGGACGGAGAATAGGACAGGACGGAGGAGTTGGCATGGTCCGGCAGAACGTGAGGGGGTCGTGGCTTGACAACCAGAGGGGGAGAGAAGGAAAACGGGAGTTTGTGAGTTTACACATAAACACACTTCTTCACCAACGAGAAATACGTAAAGAAAAAGATTTATTAGCCATGAATTAATCAATTGGTGAATTTATAAAGAAAAAAGAGGAAACTATTAAATAACCCTAAAAACACACTGAGGGTAGAACATATTATTCAATCTTTTCATCATATGAACAAATTATTCTTTAAGAGTTTTTTTATTCATGTGTGAATTTGGGGAAGATTTAATTTGTTACAGTATAGACCTACAGTTTAAAGGGATGGTTTTAGTAACCACTCTATAAAAGCAGACAAATCTTTATTTGTATGGAAAATGTTAAAGGTAGAGCTAGTACCAAGCCAAAGATAGTGTTCCAATCTAGAGTATTGATTTCTCCATTGTAGCATGGTTATTACCTCAGGAGGGAAGATTAAGGTGGAAATAACAGTTGTTTTTCGTCCAAGATGTAGAGTTTTAAAATGACACTGGGCAAAGAGCGAAAGCAAAGTTTAATTTAAAAAAAAAAAACTAATGTAGTTGGGAGTAATACATGCGGGGCCTTGGATCACTCATTGTGATGGTGCATATTTGTTACAACAAACATCGTTTAGGGAGAAGGGGTCGCTCAACCCACCCTGCAGATGTTTTAAATCTTACTTGCAGCTTCAGAGGGAGCGCACGGCACCAGAGTATGAGTTTTAAAAGACAAGCGCCACCAGCTCCTAAAGGTCATCCATTCAATCAGTGATGACCTGACTTTTAGAGATGTTATTTAAAGGAGAAACATATCTGCCATAAGTGTAAATTCCGGAATTGAACTGCAAACCATTAATGAAATGACTTCTGTTTTAAAGTTCTTGTTAAAGGAGGGAGTGATTATCACATGCTCGGGCACCCAAGGTTCCACACACTGTAAAAGGGGTTAGCATAGCTATTTAAGTAGACAAGAATTGAAAATAAATTAGTATAATGAGTTATTGATATTCCACTGGTTCTCACACCATTTCAGGGACTTTATCACTGCATTAGAACAGACCACCCAAAGGTAATGAGAAGGAACTTTTAAGTGATGAAACTCTACAACTGTTGTAACTGAGCAAAATCTTCTCCCAGAAATGACTGTCTAGAATGCCGTACCCCAGAGTAGAACGTACAACGGCCCCTTCTAGAGAACATATTACTTTCATACCTTAAATGGTATGAAAGGAGGGAGGGTACATTTCTCATGAGGAGATAATTACAAATGCTAGCAGAACAAGACGACCCACCCCCGTATACAGATGTTGATGACAATGATGAGTTAGTTTAAATGATGGATGTTCGGAGATGAGATTGATCAATGAATGTCCAGCTGATGTGATTCTTTACATTATGAAATCATGTGAAGAAGTGAGCAAAATAAAATGCTAAAATGGAGTGAATCCATTTCAATTTATTTTATACTATTCCAAGATAGTGTATTTTTATTTTCAATTTATTCTATACCAAGATGGTCTATTTTATTTGACTTTACTATTTTATTGCTATTCTAAAATGGTTTATTTCTTTTCACTTTGTAAAAACAAGTGCCTTAACACTGAGCGTGGTATGAGAACGGTTTCTGTGAAAGGAGGGAGGAAGAAATGTTCTGATACCAAGCCATTGCTGCTATTTTGAAGAATGATATTGAATGTAAACACTAGAAGTTATGCACAAGGGAAAACTTTTATGTTTGAACACAGACAAGAATTTATTTTGTATTTTTGTAAAGCCGGCTGTAAAACCATTCCATTTGATTGTATGTTTGTTAATATGAGATATGTAATATGCAAAGTTCAGATGAAGAACTCATTGATTTCAGTATTATACACACCTTTTAGGTGTGTAAGGAGGGACTGTTAGAAATTAAAATCAATGTTTTAATGGGGAAATGTAGTTTAAACATGCCGTCAGTTTTAATGCTCTTTTATACTGAAAAACCAGAAATTCTTGTGCACAAGCAGTTAAGCTTTTAAGCTTTTATTCTGAAAATCCTTCATCTCCGGTTAGCATTTAGCATGTGGCTAATATACGATTTCCTGAAGAGGTGAATTTAGTAGCGAAATGATATGGAGTGGTGCAAACCGAAGCCTACTGATTTAACACTACAACTATAGATGTCGAGATACTACCATGCTGAATATTAAATGAAGGTACAGTTTATTTGAATAAATTGTTTACAGACGAGAGTAGCATGTGACAACATCCGGAATGACCGGAAACCAAACGAGCCGAGAAGTATTGTTTAGAGTATTGATTACAGCGTTTAGAATGTGTTAAATGAAAAGTGATGAAAGAGAATATGAGGAGAAACGGCGTGTTAAGCATATATTGAATGTGAAAAGAACCTATCCTCTGTTTAAATGCAATAACGGACATTGGAGACGAGGCGAGCCGGCTGGCGGGGAGGAGCCAGCACACCATATATAAACAGCCACGGAGGAGAGATCCAGGCGCTTCTCTTCCCTATCGAGGAGCGGATCACAGCTGTTTGTCTGACTGAACAATATTCTGTCTGTAACACTACCGCGCCTTTTTAAATTAAAGTACCCAATTGAACTTTCACAGAGACTCCATTTAGTCTCCTATTTTAAAGCTTCTCTCCTGGTCGGGAGAATAACGAACACAGTTAACATCTGTCATTTTTTCAAAGTGACACAGACACATTGGATTAACCTATGGATTAACCTTCAGCTGCGTTTTTCTCGTTGTAATGCCATCGAACACAACTTTTGATCAGAATAACAGCAAAAGGTAAGAATTTCTCCCGTGTTTGCAACCTAAAGCTCTGTGTTGTGATGTCTGTATTTGCTTCCCATGTCGCGAGTTCTGATCGCACAGTGTCTTATATGTATATGTCTGGAATCTGTGGAATATCAGCTTGCTAGCAAAGCTTGTTTGTGCAGATCCGATAAGTAATAAAGTATTTATACCTAGAGTCTGTGCTAAGTGCGGTAGCATTTTTTCGCTCAGGGCTAATTTAGACGCTTCTTGTGAGACTTGTGTTTTGTTTCGGTAAAAATGCTTTGTATCGTCAGTTAGCTGAGTTTCTTCCCGTTAAATTAGTATGGCACATTCATAGTTTATTAAATGTTAAGAAGTCCTGAGACACAGTTTCGTGAAAAAAAGCCTGTAGGGGGCTATGGGGCCTAACAGGTTAATATATTTCGCTATCTGTGTACTTTTTTAAAGATTTTTTTTTTTATATTTTATGTATGCACCATGACATCAAGTCAAATTCCTCGTATGTGTGAACCTACCTGGAAATAAACCCGTTTCTGATTCTGATTCTGAATCCCAATATTTTAGAGTCTATGATGAGTGAACAGGAGGGGTAATATGCTGAAGGGTTGGTCTCATCCCTGTTCTATCACCCACTTGCTGTTTGGATAGATTATTGAGTTCACCTCCTGCATCCCCCCCCCCCCCATCCCTTTCCATGCTCCCCAGCGCATCACATTCAGTGCTGTGGGGGTTACTGCACTGTTTTCATTTACTATTGATAGCTGAGCGGAGCTTTCCTTTTTACAGTATCTCACTCTGCTGTCACATCTACAATGGTTCAATAGTCTTGTCTCACATAGGGGTCAGGCTCAGACACACAGCAGCCTTGGAGCTCTCACGGGTTTAGTCATTTGCTCAATGGATAGAAAAATGTTTTGTGTTAAAGGACACATGTCATGCTTTTCCGGTTATTACCCGTCCCCTTGTGTGTTATGAAGGTTTTTATGCTTGTAAACGGTCTGCAGAGTCAAAACCCTCAAAATACACCCTGTAGGGAGTAAAACTGTAACACAAAAGACCTCCCCAAAACGCCTCGTTGGTGAAACGTCATTGTCCATTGTTTACTTCCTGGGTGCTGTGTCGTAGAAGCACCCAGTAGCCACGCCCAGAGCTATGGCCGCACCCTCTGCCAGCCTAGCATATATACTGTTGGAATCTCAGGTTCAGTTCAAAACTGTATCCAGTCAGTGGTTGACATTCCTTTTTAACACTGTTCCTTCAGAGGTTCGAGCCGGTATTTTACTGTGTGCGTGGCATTTCACGGAGCATAGCTTCACAAAACATGGAGCGATTCATACCGGATATGTACAGCGTAGGGCACTGAAAGACGATGCTGTTCCTACTTTGTTTGGACCAGCGGGAGATTCGGGTACACAACCTGTAAGTATTCATTGTTGTTTGTGTATTTATGATGTTTAAAACAAACAAGGTTTATCTACCACGACTGTGTAAATGGGTAAACGTTTTTTCTGGCTGCTAAGCCATTGACAAAGTGCTAAAAGGACTAACTAAGTTGCTAGCGTTTCCATATATCAACTCCAATGTCAGCAGATGCCTTACATGTATCTCATAGCAGGAGAATGTCTGCACTCACACATCATACTCATAGACAGTATACTCCGGGTGATTTACCGTACGGTCAGTACATTATAGTTGGCGTTCCTGGCGTGTGAGCTACCGTTCATAGCGTGTATGCTACATAGCTAAACAAGAAGGCTACCTAGAGCTAGACATGCTAGGGAAAACATTGTTTTCATGCCAGCTACAATGAATGACCGAACGTAGCAGACTACCCGTATAAGATTGCAATTGTAAACATGTTCTTGCTAGCCTAGATTAGCTGTTGTTCATAGTAGGTTGGCATATTACACTGAATAACTAGCAAACGTAGGTTAGCATATTAGCTGGCAAGCTAACTGTGTTGATTAGATAGATAGATACACACTCCTACCACAACTACTACTAACGAATCTAAAACAACTAAGTTTCTCTAATATTTTGTGATTTGCATTTGATTTCGTCCTGCCAGATCAGGAAACTCCTGGCGTATCTGGCGGACCACACACACTCGTCCTAAAAAAGAGCTCCAACAAGCCGTTTAGGACAGAGAGTGAATACATATACTTTACAGAGATGCTGTATGCGAAACCAATGTGAGTTTGGAAAATTGCACAATATCTTTCTATTTTAGTATACCTCAACAATGGAATTATGATCAGTGGAAATGGCAATGACGTGTGACCTTTAAAACGAACCCCCGAACACCAATTGCAGCCCTGTAAATTAAAGATTACCCCAATGTACTAAATTAGATTACGTTCAGTGGCAACATTTACTCAACTGAAGAATTGCTATAGTTTTTACTTTTTTAAAGATTTAATTTGGGCCACTTTAGTTGATATTAGAGACAGATCTGAAAGGGGGAGTTAGAGGGGATGACCAGTCTGGTTCCAAGGCAGGTCACTCAACAGAAACTGCTCTCCTTGCTGTCTCTGAGGAACTGCACACTGCTAAAGCAGCCTCCCTCTCCTCTGTCATCATCCTTCTGGACCTGTCTGCTAAATTCGACCCGGTCAGTGGCGTCTGGTGGAAAATATTTTTGCTGGGGCTATGGAAATGGTGACAAAACCATAGTAGGGCATTTAAAATCAGGAGACTAAATACGAACATTGTGTGTGTGTGTGTGTGTGTGTGTGTGTGTCATACTAATTTACTCACGTCTGTTTCCACTCGGACTTTAATAATGCTACACCATTGTTTGGTTTCCATGGTAGCGCGTCTCTTTAGCTGCGCAGGCAACTCAAAGTCTGAGAGGGTGAGGAAGATGAAAACTGAACAAGAATCGACAACTCGACCCTCTGATCACTCCTTTCCTGTAAAATACAGGTCCAGCCCACACATGTGCTCCATGGTGCCACAGGAATTTACCTTACAACTACAATAAGCATGTACATGTTAATCTACAGCTCTGGCGATCCACTAGCACCAGAGTCTACACCTGCAGACAACTACTGTAGCGTCACCTTGGATACGAGTCCAAACAACTCACAGACACACAGGCCAGGGCGCTGAAAGGGCACCCTTTGAGCATCAGATCTGACGACGCTGATTGGCTGAAATTATGTTTCGGCGGCATAGTTTACAGATAGCAACAGTCAGCTTGTTGGCTGCTGCTGCTCTGGCTGAGGGCTCCTTTCTACCGCCCGGACGAGAGAGGGTAATGATACACGCTGCGGCCGGGCAGGACCCTTGTGACTTATCAGTAACTTTAGACATCGTAACAAGATTTTATTGTAGATTATACATTTTACTGATACCAACTATATAATATTTACCTTGTTCTTTAAAAATACAAATAAAATGAAAATATTTTTTGGAAATATATTTTTTAATTTATTTTTAATTTTGAAAGACAATCAAACATGTGGGAAGAGGGGGGGTGGCGCCCCTAGCGCCCCTATGGGCCGGCCGCCACTGGACCCGGTGAACCATCAGATCCTCCTTCGCACTCTCCAAGAACTTGGAGTTTCAGGCTCTGCACTTTCCCTCCTCACCTCATACCTCAAAGGCCGCGCCTACAGGGTAACTTGGAGAGGGTCCGAGTCCGACCCTTGTCAATTATCTACAGGGGTCCCTCAGGGCTCTGTCCTCGGCCCCCTCCTCTTCTCTCTGTACACAAACTTGCTCGGATATGTCATTAAGTGGCATTGGTTTTTCATACCACTGCTACGCTGACGACACTCAATTCATTTTGTTTTTTCCCAGCTCAGAGACCCAGGTCGTCGCACGCATCTCTGCTTGTCTAGCTGGCATCTCTCAGTGGATGTCTGCTCGCCACCTCAAGCTCAACCTTGACAAGACTGAACTGCTTTTCCTTCCGGGAAAATATTGTCGCACTCTTGAACTAACAATCAACATTGGCCCCTCTGTTGTTTCCCCGACTCAGACTGCAAGGAATCTGGGTGTGACGATGGTACTTGCGTACCATGCTGCGAATGGATCTGGCCCTTCCTACATCCATGACATGGTTAAACCATACACCCCAGCACGTGCACTCCGCTCTGCATCAGCCAAACGGCTCGCTGCACCCGCACTGCGAGGGGGACCCAAGTTCCCATCAGCAAAAACACGTCGGTTTGCTATCCTGGCCCCAAAATGGTGGATTGAGCTCCCCATTGATATCAGGACAGCAGATATCTTACACATCTTCCGGCGCAGACTGAACACTCATCTCTTTCAACTCCACTTCGAGCAATAAAATGACTAACAAAGCACTTATATACTAACCAAGCACTCATATACTAACTAAGCACTTATATACTAAAAAAGGACTGGCTTATCAAAAGCCAGTTGAGTAGCACTTAAAATGGTTTGGCTCTATGAAACCTGATGAACTAACATGATTATGTTTTCTTCAAGTTTGTATCTTCTTGGTCAAATGCTACAGAGCCCCCTAGGGGACATTCAAAATAAGTGTTATATTGTAACAACAACATAAACATTGATGTGTTAAGAGATTTTGGTAGCACTACATCTTAAAAAAATGAAGTTATTGAATTTTCCCATGAGTATATGTTTTCGGCGTTGCAGTTTGTAGACGGTCCCTAAGCACTCCTCTCTCCTGCAGCTGCAGATTGTGACCAATTATTGATGTTTAGCTCGGATGACGGCGCGTATCGAACTGTTCTGATAAAAACGACTCTGTAGCTTGTTGTTTACCTTGCTATGATTGTAAAGTCATGTTGTTTGTATTTTTACAACGTTATGTTCATGAGTCATCCGCAAAATCAATAACTCAGCTCAGAGTATTATACAGTCTATGTTTGCGACGTGCATGTCTCCTCGCTCTGAGTGTTCTCTTGAGGTGTCTTTCACTTATGTGAAACCTGTGCCTATTGCCAAGCACCAATGTTATATCTTTATATTTAAGGCAAAGCTCAAAGTAAAATCAATGAACCGCTCCATTGCTGTGGTTTCTGTGTTGCCGAACTGACCAGGAAGTATACTGAGCTAAATGAAAAGTTTTGCAAGATCTCGCAAAACATTATTCTTTTTTTCTCAAATGATTTATTTTTCTTCTCCATGTCCCCTAGGGGGCTCTGTAGAATGCACTTATTGTAAGTCGCTTTGGATAAAAGCGTCAGCTAAATGCAATGTAATGTGTCTAGTTATTCAAGTACTGTTCCTTTGAATATTGTAATATTGAGTACTTAAATATTCTACCAAAACTAAAAGGTTTGTGTACAGATTCACCAAAGTGTTCTGATATTGTAATTTTAAACTCCCCCTCTGTGGGACGAATAAAGGTATTCTGATTCTGATACATCAAGCTCCCAGGAAGTACCAGGTGTTGCATATATCTTTTTTTTAGATCAACTGGCCAGTACGGTCACTTAAAGATGCCTTAAAATTAGAGTTTAAAAGTTGTAAAATGTGCTTTATGCAAATCTAGAGCTATTATACCTCTTCATTCCAGTAGCGTGGGCAGAAATGTACTTTAGGGCGGGCCTGTATAAAATAGGGTGGGCCAGCATATGTGCACCCATTGAGCATGTTTGGGATGCTCTGGATCGGCGTATACGACAGCGTGTTCCAGTTCCTGCCAATATCCAGCAATTTCGCACAGCCATTGAAGAGGAGTGGACCAACATTCCACAGGCCACAATCAACAACCTGATCAACTCTATGCAAAGGAGATGGGTGACATGTTAGGGTTAGGGTTTAACCCTAGGGTTTTCGGACCCCCCCCAGACCCCCCCCTATAAAGCAAAACAGCACGTTTCAGAGTGGCCTTTTATTGTGGCCAGCCTAAGGCACACCTGTGCAATAATCATGCTGTCTAATCAGCATCTTGATATGCCACACCTGTGAGGTGGGATGGATTATCTCGGCAAAGGAGAAGTGCTCACTCTCACAGATCTTTTCAGATTTGTGAACAATATTTGAGAGAAATGGTTATTTTGTGTATATAGAAAATGTTTTAGATCTTTGAGTTCATCTCACACTCTAAAAACGAATTCAGGCGACCTTTCAACTCCACTTAATTAAATGCATGGTTGCAAGATAAAAATGTGAGTTAATTGATTTAGATAAACATTTTAAGTTGCAAACATTAATTTATAAGTTGTGTTGAAGTAATAATGTTGGTTATTACATCAACTTAATATTGTGTGTAATTTGAACTCTGATTTCTGCGTTAATTGACTTAAAGTAATGCAATTGGCTTGATAACTTAATTGTTCTACACCTTGAGTTAAGGATTTTAAGTCCACTCCCACTTAACATGCCTGGACAAGTTCTGACAGTTAAAACAAATAGAAATATAGAAAGGACATTTTAATGTGAGTGTCATCTTTTGTCATTCAAATACAGTAGATAGCCTTGTAGTTGCACTGTATAGGCAAATTGCTGTTTGACCAAAATTAGCAGCCTTTGAAGTGTGAATAGTTATGTGAGAGTATAAAAAGTAGTAGAGGCTACTGTGAGAGTAAAAATACTTTAGTTACTATTGTGATATAGCTTTTTATTAAAAATGAATCTTGGTGAAGCAGATCAAGGACATGCTTCTTGAGGTAGGATCGTTATTTAGAGTTGTCATTGAAATGCAAGTTGTTGGCAGTCACCCATTCAGAACATATTAATTTAGGTCATTTCTCTTTTTTTCCTTTTTCAAAAATAGCACTATACAATTGAAGTACGCAGAGAACTATAGCCATCCGCTGCCTTGTTGTGTACCTTGGAGAAAAGGAAGAGGACCTTTTCAAGGAGTTTAGCGACGTAATTAAAAATCTTGAAATAAAATGAAATCCATGGGCACAGGACAAAAGCACTGCTCTCTGTCAGTTACATTTTGAAGCATATTGCACTTTTGGCCACACCCCAATCAATAATATCTTCGCAACGTTCAGCATGGATAGGTGTTGACAGCAATGGCATGGGAAAAGGATTGCGTACAATTTGAAAAGTGGCTTCTGCTCTTCACTTAACCAGTTCAAATATTGTATGGAACCTGCAAAAAAGATGAGAAGGTACACTAACACTTGCACGGTTGAGAATGACAAAATCTGTCCACATGCATTTAAACACTAGGAAAAGTACTCAAAAGCACCTCTGTGTGTCTTCAGGACCACATTGCCATGATGACACACACATGTAGACTCAATAGGTGAAAGCAATACCAGCGTTGCTTTAGCAGCTGGTAATAATGGCTCTGAATTAGCTAAGAGTGACGGTTTAAAAAGTATGCAATTACCTAATTGATTATCTCTTATGCGCTAACGTATTATTTAATGTGCTTCAAAAAGACATGAATATCGCCTTCATCAGTGACCGGTCCACCCCAGGATCTGACCATACGATGGCCACCATCGTGGTCGAGGGAAACAAATGAATGAGCAAGCATTCTGCATTAAATGTGTTCATACTGTTTGAAATAATGACTGTCGGCAGTGTAAACATCTTTGTTACATCTTTTGTAAAATTGATGTGTGTGATCTGCAGATTGGTGGCCATTGAGAGTTTGTTACTGTAGTTTTACAAAAACTTTACAGATTTTACATTTGGCGATGGTTTTAAATATGCAAAGGCCTCTAACTTCGTGTGAAGGCAGCATTTATTTGGTGTGTCCCCATTTCCCATGGTAATATGGCTAATGTGTTTATTTATTATTTGTGGGGCAATTTAAATTTGTGTTATCCATCTTTTTTTTAAAGATTTAAATGAAGCCCAGCGCAAGTTCTTTCAGGAAGACTGGGTGTATATACATTCACTCCGCAGCTGCTTATAATCAGCTCATCACAGGCGTTCTCTTTAACCTATTACATTTTGCCTCATTCTCCAGCAGCCAATCAACGCGCTGCAGCCAAACTAGAAAATGGTTCTCCTCTCTCCTGCAGTCAGCTGTGATTTCAGGTGTTGATGCACTTTATCCTATGGTGTCAATAAATGTTCAAACTAAATGAATTCTCTCCTGTTTGAAACATCATGTGTTGAAATAAACAACTGCAGTTCTAAATAAAAAGTGAATTGCCTAATATTTTTGTTGTGGAATTAATTTCTTTCTTTAAAGGCAAAAACATGAAAAAGCTAAGAAAAAAAACTGTTGAATATAATATATTTGGAGCAACTTAATTTATAAATGGTTGTCAACTTAAAAAACGTGTGTTCACAATGATGGTAATTAAGTACATACAACTTAAAATTCCTTTTAAATCATACGGTAAAACAAGTTGGAACAACTTAATTTTTGGAGTAATCAACTTCAAAACTTGTGTTTATGCTACCAATTATTAAGTAAGTGGTCATTAAAGACACCTCTGATTGTAGAGGAAAAGCCTTCTCCCCTAACTCAAATAACTTTGTTGCTTTAAGACAATTTTATTAGAAGTTGTCTTAACTCAATAAACATCGATGCAAACTGTTGCGTTGATTTTCTTTGTTGAGCCAAGGCATTTGTTTTTAGAGTGCATGAAAAATGGGAGCAAAAACAAAAGTGTTGCATTTATATTTTTGTTCAGTGTACATCCATGGCCTAAATAACCATCTAAGTCATTACCATTCATTCAGATACTGTATTGCAAGAGCAGGTATTACATCTTCAATCTTAACAAACAAAGGCTTATCTTATTGGTATTCAACCTGTAGTCGTTGAGTAATTACTGCCTTGATCAACATTTTTGATTAACTGACCGATCATCAAACACATGGAGGGCTCTGGTCGTCAGGTTAAATATTCTTGAAAATCTGTACCTGAAACCACAACCAATTTTCAACCAATGTCAACAGTGAAGCACAGTTCATGATACTGTGTGAAAGTGTTTGATTAAAAACAGCTTGAAAATGTGTATAATATCTCCTTTTCTATTAATATGTGCCTTGTGTGAGCAGTGCATTTACATTTCTTCCATGTTCAATAGGAGATAAGTGCATGAGCAACATCCACTGATGGTGTCACACAAGAACACAATTCTCCGACTGTCATCCTCTGAGAGTTTTTGTTTGTCAAATATGTGAACTTTACATCTATATCTATCATATGTCACTGTGAAAGCATTTTCAGTTCAGGCACCTAAAGCAAAACCCCATGCTCAGCAGAGTCAACAAATAACTCAATCCAGCTTCTCAAACAACAACAAGAGGAGACCAGGAGACCACTCAGCTGCTGCTGCTGCTGCTAATGCCTGAGTTTGAATCAAACTAAATTCCTGCACATACATTGATTTTGTGTATGTATTTTATTTTTTATTTATTATGTTGATACTTTTTTCCACCATGAAAGATTTTAAGATTGCTGCTATAACAAAAACATTACCCAATTGTGGAACAATAATCATGTCTGTCTGTCTGTCTGTCTGTATGTCTGTCTGTCTCTGTCTGTCCGTCCGTCCGTCCGTCTGTCTGTCTCTATCAGTCTGTCTGTCTGTCTCTCTCTCTGTCTGTCTGTCCGTCCGTCCATCTCTGTCTGTCTGTCTGTCTCTCTCTGTCTGTCTGTCTGTCTGTCCGTCCATCCGTCTCTGTCTGTCTCTCTCTCTCTGTCTGTCTGTCTCTCTCTGTCTGTCGGTCTGTCTCTCTGTCTGTCTGTCTGTCTGTCGGTCTGTCGGTCTGTCGGTCTGTCGGTCTGTCTGTCTGTTGTCCCTCTGTCTGTGAGTATGTCTGTCTGTCTGTCTGTCTGTCTGTTTGACTGTCTGTTTGTGAAAATGCTGTTCATTTACAGTTCAGCTTTCAAGACCTAGCTGGTCATCAAGCTCAACATTACCCTCTGTGAATGGATCCTGACCCTCATTCGTTGCTCCCTGACGTCAGTAAAAAAATCACCCACCCATTCAAGCTCATCCATACCTGAATTGTTTGTGGTTGTTATTATATCTTTCAAAGCCCTGAGCCTCGTCTCAAATTGTATAAGACCTCATATTTTCTCTTTTGGCTGCTTGACATCTTTAGAGGGGGAAGTCCTTGTTGTTTCAACATACACAAAGAATATGGAGTCTCTGCAGTCTCCCATACTCTGGAGGGATCTGCCTGAGGGGTCAGGGCTGCACTCTTTGTTTCAACTATTATTAAAGAGCTTTATAAATCTTTTTACAATTGCTTTTCTATTTATTTTCTTGCTATATCAGATAAATGGCAGGGTTAGTACTTTAATTAAAACACTTATCTTTTAGCGTGATGATGAATTTCTCAAATCAATTTGAAGATTTTGAAATGTTTAGTAATCTTGAGACTGAAGGTGGGATACATTGAACTCACCATTCCGTAGGCCACAATGTTACTGTAGGAGCGGAGGTCAGGGTAGATGTTGGAGAGGAACCAGCTGAAGGGTCGGCACTGCAGTCTGGACCTCAGGGCTTTCCTTTCAGATAGGTCCCCAATGTCTATTCCTGAATTCTAGAGAGTAAAATAAAAACAAATACATCGAATTTTACAAATGCCAACTTTGAATTCTACCCTCTAGCAAAAAAAGAAGTACAATAAGCTTCAACTTCGTAGTCTCCAATGCTCCAAAAATATATATCTTGTCCAGAAATCAGGGCGTCTGGCTCCTTTCAGCATGACTAAGTCCTTAGAATGAAAAATGTAAGAGCGTTACAAAAGTAACTGAGCATGAAGTCAGCAAGAAACGGTAATACAAAGAAGGGAGAAGATGTTATTTATTAAAGAAAATCTGAAATTATGAATATTAAGAAATAATGATTTTTCATCTTACAATGTCAAACATAATCAAATTAGAGAAATGGGAAGGCCGAACATGCATATATGTATTTCAACAGTACAGAGGGGTTTCAAATAATGTGAATCACTTTATACTTCCGGACATCAGAATTTGTGATTTTGCTGACCACTATAATCAGGGAAAAGTTTCCAATTGTAATACACACCTTTCTCTCCAGGTTGCTGTGGTAGCGAACAGTGAATCTGTATTGTTCCCTAGCCCCTGACCCAGGCAGGTTCCCAGCTTCTGTGTTCACTCTGTGCTCACAACAGTGACTGACTTTACTGACTGCAAAAGTCAGCTGATTGTGTTTTCTCAGCAGTTGTTGCTAGCTTTTATGCATCCATCTGCACCCTTCACAATTGTCTCTTTACCTGCAGTGGGACGTTCCAGGCCATGTAGACGTGGCTCTTGTACTGGTCCATCCAGACCTCCGCCACTCTCAGAGCATTCCGCCGCACATGTGCTGTCAGGTTCTTTGTGTAGGGTTTGTGGGCCCGCTCGATGTGAGCAATCCTGGAACATGGTAGAACCTCCACACTGCCACCACACTGCCACACCTACACACACACACACACACACACACACACACACACACACACACACACACACACACACACACACACACACACACACACACACACACACACACACACACACACACACACACACACACACACACACACACACACACACACACACATTAGTGACAGTTTAACCTCTATGCTCTGTTTAGCATGATATTATTGCAAACTAACTGTTTTAGAAGAGAACACAGATTTTTTCGGCACATTTTCAGTCAAACAATTGTGTATTTTTACCAGTAAAACATCTTCAACATCCCTGCAATCAATTAAACTCTTCAGATGACAGCTCACTACTCCCTGTGATCACACTTCAACTTCACTGCTTAAATTTTAGCTGCCATTTCAGCAATCTTACTGTCTTACTGACTGGGTTTCAACTTTACATTTTTAGCATAGAGCAAGTGTGAATCTTCTCCAGATGTTGCAATTCTTAGTTGTCATGACAATATTTAATCAACTGATGCTTCTCCCATGCAGGGCTCGACAGTAACGGTTGCCAGGTTGCCATTGGCAACCATTCAGAAAAAATGTCAACCACTTCTTGGCCTTTGGTTGCCATCAGTGGCAACCACTTTTTAACATGAAGAAATAAGGACAGCAAACAGCTAAATGTGTTCCCCAAAAGAGATAAATGTTAATTATTTGTTGTATTAAGAGTGATAATTAATTATTGTTGTGACCAGTCGGAACCTGATACTTAAGTTGCACGTGCATTGTTGTGTTTACGGAGCCAGAAAGCGATGCACGTTTACTCGCTGTGCGCCATGTGTTTGTTTTACAAAAAATGGCGAAGCATCTGAAACGAATGTTCGAAGTGATTCAACTGATAAAGCGCAAAATGAACCCGAACGAAAAGCAAAGAGGAAATGTGTAAAGTCTTGGGAGGTGAAATATATATGTACATTCTGCTACGTTGTGCATTCACTTTGGGTAATAGTTCCTTCAAAATAAGAGTCCCGATCTTATTACTACCAAAATAAAAGTGCGAAACGAAACTTTACTATAGGAAAATATTGGCATACAAATATAATCACTTCTATAAAAAGGTAACACATTTTAAATGTAGTTAGACATATTAAAGGTAATTTACAGCATTAATAATGAATATCTAATTCTTAACTGTGAATGGTTTTCATTTATTTAACATTAGAAATGTATTAGTCAGACCAATCCAAGACTTCAATGCTGAAGGGCCAATGGATCTATGGTGGGGGTCAGCACAAAGGTCAAGGTAACCCACATTTGAAAGGGAGACAACGGATGACAAAACTAGTGACTTGCTCAATTCATTTGTGAGGGATCTGTGAAGAACATGACAGCAGCTGCACTACTGGTGTTTAGTATACCGGCAATTGAGGGTGGACAAGTTTAATACCACTTAAGTTTCAAATAATTCTGTTAATTACTTATTGTAAAGCATTTGAACACTCTTTTGTGTCACATGTTCATTATTAAGTTTATGCATTGTATAGTATCTTAATTATTTAAAATATAAGGTGACTAAAAATGGCAACTGTATTTTCAGTTTTGGCAACCAAAAGCTGATGCCTGGTTGCCAGCCTGGCAACCACTTTTAAAAGTTAGCGTTGAGCCCTGCCATGGTAAACATACATTTATTAGATTAGATTACATTACTTTATCGTCATTACAAAATGCAAGCAGTGTAACGAAATTAAGGAGGGTCTAACCAGGGTGCAAAACAGTCAGTTATATACACAATTATCAGAGGTATGTACAAAATAAATGATACAAAAATAAAGGTAAATAGATGGGAAATGTATAAATAAGAATAAATACACAGATAATATTAAATACAGTGAATACAGTACTGTATATAAAACAGTAATGTACAAGGATAATTAGGCTTCAGCACAGCACACAACAACAACTATAGGCAGTATGGGACAGCGTGGGGTTCATTGTCAGCAGTCTGACTGCTGAAGGGAAGAAGCTGTGCGTAGTCCTGTTGGTTCTACCCGGGAGACTGCGGTAGCGTGTCCCAGAGCGGGTGCCACGTAGGGGGTCTGTGGCTCAGTGGGAAGTGTGCTGGACTTCGAATCAGGGGGTAGCAAGTTCGAGTCCCACTGCAGTCAGCATGTCGTTGTGTCCCTGAGACACTCCACCCCAAATTGCTCCTGTGGGGATTGTCCACAGTACTGAATATGTAAGTAGCTTTGGATAAAAGCGTCTAACAAGTGACATGTAATGTAATGAAAACAGTGTATGGTTGGGGTGTGAAGAGTCTCTGATGATGTTTCGTGCCCTTCGTAGGCACCACTTTTCATAGACTGAGGCTATGGAGGGGAGTGGCATCTTCATGATGCGTTGTGCAATCTTCACCACCCTCTGCAGTGATGTATTGTCCTTGACCGTGCAGTTACCGTACCATACTGATATGCAGGTGGAGAGGATGCTCTCGATGGTGCAATGGTAGAAGTTCATTAGCACCTGGGAGGATAGGCAGAGTTTTGCCAGTTTCCTCAGGAAGAAGATGCGCTTGTGAGCCTTCTTGACTAGACTGAGGTGTTGGTGGTCCAGGAGGGGTCCTCCGAGATGTGGACTCCCAGGAACTTGAAGCTGGTTACCCGCTCAACCTCTTCTCCACTAAGATGGACTGGGGAGTGCGTGCCGTCTTTGTTACTTCTGAAGTCCATATTGACCTCTTTCGTCTTCTTGGTGCGCACCACTCTGCCAGATGCTCAACCTCTTCCTCTTCGTCATTGTTGCTGACAAGCCCGACCACTGTGGTTTCATCTGCAAACTTAACGATGGTGTTTGAGCCATGTACAGGTTTGCAGTCATGTGTGAAGAGGGAATATAGGAGGGAACACACAGCCCTGCGGGAGAACAGTGCTAAGGATGAGATTAGAGGATGTGAGTTTATCTATTCTAACATGCTGTGGTCTGTTTGTGAGAAAGTCCAGTATCCAGTTGCAGAGGGAGGGGTCGATCAGGGCGCTGTAAGGGGGTGAAAAGTTAGGACGATTCTAAGGGCCCATGACTGACAGAGGCCCAAACCATTTTAGAATATTAAGAAAACATTTTTTAAGTAAACTTTCATCATTCATCAATAATTCATATTAATAGAAAGTTATATTGATAATGTACTCACTAAACTTATGATTCATTTCACTTATTTTCTTCCAAAAGTTAATTATCCAAAGCCTCTGTACACCCCCTTCTATTTACATGTAATGGTTTGGTCCTGCCTCCAACCGCGGTACAGCACCGGCACTTACTTTCTAGCAGAGAGAGTGAGAGCATGTGAGGAGGGATGCTAGGACTTTCGTGTGTTGTGTACCATGTCTCAACGACTCACAAAGTCAGGCTTTCCAAAAAGTAAGGAGAGAAAGACTAAAGGGCGACAGTATGTCACCCAGTCTTTCAAAAGAAAAGGTGGGTGTGGTCCATGAATGTTGGAAATTAGTCTGTTAGCTAAGCGTAGTCCATTGTAAATAATAATTTACTAAGCTGACATTAAAAGTGGGGTATGTAATTTTTTTCAGAAACACTTTTTGTTATATTCCATGGAATGCTCTAACATCCCGATAGCAATGAATATATTAAATGCTTTGACAACAAATCATAAAAGAATGTCATCTGTGGAAGTCGTAGTACTGTAAAAAGCACGACCAATCATCTGAGCCGGCTCGTCTAAAATAACTGGATGGCCTATCTGCCTGTCAGCCTTCCATCTGTGCACAAACTTATCTCGTGCCCTCATTGGTCATGTGCGCGTTTGTGTGTGTTGGGGGAGTGGCTCTGTAAGGAAGTGGCAGATTTTTTCCGGTTGTGTACTTTCAAATTCTAGCGCACTCGAGCTGGTTTCTCCAAAATGACATACCCCACCTTTAAGTACTGTTAATATCTTCACAGAAAATTCAGAGGTTTTTCATTTCACTCCTCTTTTAGCTGAAATTTTATAAATGCATGTACATTTTTAGCAGCTATTCATACTAAATCAGTTGTCCCTCCCCCTGGTGCCAGGACCAACAGATCCATCTCTAGGCTCAGCAGCCTTGTCCCCCCATAATGCTGAACCTGAACCAGCTTTTCTCCCAACTGAAGGAGGTGAGCAGCATTGTGTTGAATGCCATGCCACTTAACGAAGGGTGACTGGAATACAAAATATATATATATATATATATCGAAACAAAAAGCTAACATCTCATTTCAATTATACTTTTCAAACACAGTATTTTTACACATATTTAAGTTATATTTATTTGGATTTATGCATTCATGTTGAGAATGTTCCATTCAAAAATGTTATTATTAAAAAGGCATTTACACCATAAAAGATGGCTATTGAGATCTATTGTCAGGAATGTTAGTGTTATATCCAGAGCCGGCCCGACCCATTAAGCGACATAAGCGGCCGCTTAGGGCCCCACAGCCACTAAGGGACCCCAAGCAAAAAAAATTTAAAAAGAAAAAGAAATTGAAAAAAAGAAAAGAAAATAATAATCTCAGTACAGCGTCGCCGTGATAAGTATGTTTAATTAATTTGTTTAATATTCCTAGATTGCCTACTCTCAAAACCATGTATTATATTATAGAGTCAATAATATAATACATTAACTGTGCTTTACCTGAACCTCATCATGACACTAGAGAGGACGGCAGGATTGTAATTTCCCGTGTTCAGTGAATGCAACAGAGGCAAGACACCAGACCAACGAGAGAGTTGAATGGAAATAAACATCTGTCTTATTGGCTGACAGGTACCTATCCTGTGAGCTGTGACAATGTTTAAACTGTCAGTCAGACTCTGAGTTTTTGAAGATGGACATAAGAAAAACATTTCTTAAAAAATACGACAATTCTCAAGTGGTGGCTCACACAACAACCCCAGAGCCACCACTTGAGCCAGGTAAACAAGGTATGTAAATGTCAGTAAACTTCCAAGGGATGCGAACATGTAAGCAAAGCATAAATTACAGCTGCGTTGACTTTACTTTGAATCGCGGGGGTTAGCTAAACCGTTAGCAAGTAGCTATAGCTAGCCAGATATATTAAATAAACACTTTGTCATACAATCTAAATGTTCTGTTTTTTAGCGTTACCTGGTGATTTCAAAGAAAGCTCTCTGGGAAATGTTGACTTACTGTTCGACATGAAGCAAGAAGCTACCTTACAGTACACAGTTGATCCGGAGTCCTGTCAGTTAAAGTGTTTCATATAGCTTAGCTAAGGATCAACCTAGCACTGAAATATATGGATGACAGTAGTTCTGAGAAAAAGTCAGCTGAAATGGTGGCATAGTTGCCACTGCTGTACGTGTCGACAGCATGTTTGAACGTATTAGCAGTAAATGTGGCTCTTTGGCCACTGACGTTGCCATAACAACACCTGAATTTAAATGTGCAACCTCCTTTTGTGACAGATTTTTGCATGGCATTATAATTCTTCTGAATGATATTTCTATTGACAGCTAGTTTCTATGTGAACATTATGAGATGAACAGCCAGAGAGAATAAATGAGAGTTATGAACAGCTATGAAATACTATATGACAAAACAAGAATACAGTTTAAAAGGGGAGTGATTTGTAAAATGTAAGAAAAAAAAAAAACTGCTTACAGTTCTATTTCATATGGGTGTTGAGAGATGTATCCATAGATCTCTTAATTTTGCTCTCAAAGTGCACCAGATTAATGCTTTTAACTTCAATATTAAAAAAAAATCTTCCCGGGGAAGCATGCCCCCGGACCCCCCTAGAGGAGGTTAGGTCCACGTTGTTTACATGCTTATTTATACAATATGTGTGCTTAGGCTAACATCATAAGACAAAAGTTGGTTCCGTGTTGTGTGTAGTGAGAACGCGCTAGAGTGAGGGGGGCCCCCAAGCCAAAGCTCGCTTAGGGCCTCCTAAAGTCTAGGGCCGGCCCTGGTTATATCAAATAGTGAATTCTACTGCAGCAGAATGTTGCACGTCTGCACAGTGTTATATTTTATAGTGTCAGTAAATACTGTGCAGTTAGTATTGGACTACAAGATGGATTCAAGCCTGTACAGGTAGAGTTATTTAAAGCATACATTTGTGGGTTGGGTTCTGGAGGTGTGGTTACAGCAATTGTGCTTGGTTGGCGTGGCCTGTGCCTGGTGGTGGGGCCCAATGTGATATATTTTCATGGGACCCAAAATCCCTGGCGGCGCCCCTGGGTCGATGCCAAGGTCACTGAGCTTGGTAATCAGTTTGGAAGGAATGATGGTGTTAAATGCCGAGCTAAAGTCAATGAACAGGAATCGTACGTATGTGTTGCTCTGATCCAGATGGTAGAGGGCAGGGTGTAGTGCTGTGGAGATGGCGTCATCCGTACTCCTGTTCTGACGATAGGCAAACTGGTGGAGGTCAAGTGTGGGTGGGAGGCATGATTCAAGCCGAGCCAGGACCAGCCTCCCGAAGCACTTCATGATGGTCGATGTAAGTGCGATGTATGCTTGGGAACAGGCACAATTGAGGTGTATTTGAAGCACGTGGGGACTTTTGCATGGGCCAAGGACAGGTTGAAGATGTCAGTCAGGACCAGGGCCGGCCCTTGGCATAGGCAGTATAGGTGAATGCTAAGGGCCCCGAAAATTGGGGAGAAAACTAAAAATAATAATTAGGAATTACATTTTTTTTTTGACATTTCAAAACAACACAATTTCCCGATTTTGGATCAACAAAGTATATCTTATTATCTTATACTAACAGAACTACGCCTATATTGAGTACAGCGCCCATAAACTATTGCACACCCACCCCCCAAATCAAGGGGAACTGCCCTAGCCCCAGTAAAAAACAGAGGTGTATGTGAAATAGTTTTTTTTTTTAAATAATGGTTTTAGTGTGCAATTATAGGTTTTAATTTTGTATTTGTGTTCATTTAAAATAAATCAAACTCCCAAAAAACGTATAGGCTACAGCTTCTGTGTGCTTTTATTAACATTGGAATTTACTGTGTAAGCGGCCGCGGGGGGTGGGGGGGGGGTGGGGGAGAGAGCTTTAGAGAGCTCTCTCCTGAAAGACTCATAACCTCAGCTCAGTGAGGTAAAGGCACACATTTATATGATCATTATAGTTATAAAAAAAGAAGATAATGAAAAACAGGTAACAAATACTATATGACAGTAAAAAAAGTTGTTATTAATAAACAAGAATACAGTTTAAGAGGGGAGTGATTTGTAAAATATCCATAAAGAAAAAGAAAATCTGCTTACAGTTCTATTTCATATGGGTGTTGAGAGATGTATCCATAGATCTCTTAATGTTGCTCTCAAAGTGCACCAGCTTAATGCATTTAACTTCAACATTAAAAAAAAAAAATCTTCATGCCCCCAGACCCCCCCTAGAGGTTGTTAGGTCCACCTCCCACTTAAATCATGTTCAAATGGATAGGATACTAAATACAGTTGCACACATCTTGTGTCTATATCTTTCTGTTTTGGTGGTCATGCCAGAACCGTGCATGCGAGTCATAGTGAGGGTCTGCATTTGGGAGGGGGAGGGGGGGCGCCAGCTAAAATCTTGCCTAGGGCAGCAAATTGGTCAGGGTCAGCTGCTCAGCACAAGAGCTGAGTACACATCCGGGGATACCATCGGGGCCAGCGGCCTTACGTGTGTTTGTCCTGCTCAGTTCAGCACACACATGTGGGGGAGAGTGTGAGGGGCAGATGGTCTGCAGGGAGAGTGGCCCTAGTGGCTACCTCGTGATTGACCCAGTCCAGTCAAAACGAGCATAGGAATAATTAAGCTCATCTGGAAGAGAGGGGTCAGTGGACGGGGGGAGGCCTGGGTGGGTTTGAAGTCTGTGATGGTCTGTAACCCCTGCCACATGCGTCAGAGGGTCAGAGGTTTTAAAGTGCTCCTCAATCTTTAGCTTGTGGCAGTGCTTCGCCCTTTAATGCCCCATTTCAGCTAAGTTTCTGTCTAGTCCTGCACGTCTCCTGACCTGAAGGCTGTGTCACGTGACTTCAGCAGTTGGCGGACCTGCCCATCCATCCATGGCTTCTGATTAGGGAAGATTTTGATCTGTTTGGTGGTGGTGGCATCACTGATGTAGGTGTTGATGCAATCCAAAACAGAAGAGGTGTATGCGTCAATGTCTATTTGGGAATCCATAGTGGCAGTAACGGCGAAGTTGTTCCAGTTGGTGATGTGAAGCTGACTCTGTAAATTGGACTGCTCCCTCAGGCCAGACTTTCACTGTCTTGACCGAGGGCTTGACTCGTCTGATAAGGGGGTGGTATTTGGGTAGAAGGAACAGTGAGATATGGTCTGACTTACCCAGATGGGGGAGAGGGAGGGTCTTATATGCATGTTTGATATTGGTATATACATGATCCAGGGTTTTATCTCCTCTTGTGGGACATGACACATGTTGGTGGAGTTTGGGAAGAACAGTCTTTAGGTTGGAGTGATCGAAATCTCCAGCAATGATGAAGACAGGCTCCGGGTGTAATGTCTGTTGCATGCTAATGGCTACATGCAGTTCCTTCATAGCTAGTTTAGCAATAGCATCGGGTGGTATATAGGCTGCAATTGTAATGATGGAAGTGAATTCTCTGGGCAGATAGAAGGGTCTGGATTTAACCATGAGAAATTCTAGGTCGGCATAACAGTGCCTGGTAATGGTGCTGTTGTCTTTACACTAGGAGTTGTTGACATAAATGCACAGTCCTCCTCCCCGCATCTTACCAAAGTCAGCTGTTCTGTCCGAACGGGTGCAGTGAAGGCCTAGTAACACGAATCAAACTTGGTAAATTACAGTGTACCGAACTATTTTAATTCTGAATACTGAATTGTATACAAGCGCCAGTTCTCTTTATTTCTGCAATATGTGTACACTGTGTGTGTGTGTGTGTGTGTGTGTGTGTGTGTGTGTGTGTGTGTGTGTGTGTGTGTGTGTGTGTGTGTGTGTGTGTGTGTGTGTGTGTGTGTGTGTGTGTGTGTGTGTGTGTGTGTGTGTGTGGAGAGTATAATCCTTCCTTGCGACCAGCCTCTTTACCTGCATGCTTTCAAAGCGAACAGAACAACAGGAAGACTGAAGTCCTGGCCCGACGCCCAGGCAGGAGCTCATACTCCAGCTAAATTCTGAGATAATACATGCATCCCCTCAGATACACCTTAAATCTCTCTATAAAGGATTTACAACAAAGGGTTAGAGTATACGCTGCTATTCTGCGAGAATAACAATCTATTTCTGAGCGGGTGGGTGTGCAGAGCGAGATAGATAATGAGAAAAACTACAGAGAGTGAGACAAAGGAGAAAGAGAAGATTCAGTGAGAAGATAAAACAGGGAAAGTGAAGAGATGAAAGCAGAGGGAGAACAGCTCTCCTGATCCTCTTGAGTTAGCCTTTCCAGAAGCCTTTGGTTTGTTTGGTTGTCTTTTTTCTCAATAAAAAGCCTTCTCCTGTGGGACTAAACAGGGTCATGAGACAGCTATCATCAAGAAAGCATCTCAGAACATCTCTGTGGCATTCAGTGTCTATAACTGTTAAACAGATGATCTGGTCTCCCAGATAAAACACAGCTCAATTATATCCCTTAATGTCTCTGTCTGTCAACTGCAAAAAAAAATTGCCAGCAGACTTGTGTTTTTACAAGTTTTAATGAGAAATCTAGAGATAAATAATGAAGGAGACACCCGTTTTGATAAAAAAAAAAAAACGATTGGCAGGAAACAATCCGCAATAAATATGCACAATATAAATCTAGATAAGGCTTCATAAAAACAAATTGTCCCACAATAGGAGTATGCAGGCCAGATACACAGTTATTCTGCAGAGACTGGGGGAAAATGACACCACTGTTAATATGAGGGGCCAGTGTTTTGTATGAGAGATGGAAATGGTACCAACTGTTTCCTGTATTAAACCTCAGGTTGAACTTATACAATGGATCAGTAAGAGCAAAGCCGTTGAGACATTTGTGCAGAACTGATTCTGTCAAAAATACTCAATCATTGATCTGTAGCAATAATATTGACTTTTGCCTGATGTGTTTATAGTCAAAACTACAAGGTATGAAAAGCTGACAGTCATGATGTGTTTGTGTTCCACAGGGCTGTATTAGATGCCAGGTTCTGACTCTGAATACCCTGTTGGGACTAGTGTTTGCCAAAGAAAATAAATGTCTGATTTTCTTTCTAACCATCTTGTTCCTTTTTTTAAATTTTCAGAAACATCCCATATAAATAGATGAACAGTAAATAGGTTAAGCCTCCAGTATATCCCGCCTTGAACAAAAGTGCACAAGTTCTTCTTGGGTTCTATTCAGTTTGGTGCATCTTGAGATAGTTGCAGCCGGCTGCAGGTGAGAGGCTCCGGTCGCTGCCAGTGCATGAGCTGAAGTAAACCTAATGCAGAGCTCCCAAGGAAGGCCCTGCAACGGGCTGTAAAACGTCTCAACATGTCGTTGGTGTCCCACTACCTGCCATCTCTGACCTTCAGCACACGGTGCCCCCCTCCCATCGGGGAGGAGGGGCTCAAACCCTCCGCGCCTCGCACTCAGGGACTTTTCTCCTTGTGACTCATTTACCATCGCTGTGTATAACTCTTTATAACATCTGTATTTATTACATCAGTATTTCAATGTATATGAGTAGTAATATTCATACCGCTTCAATCAAAAAAAGTGACAGGTGCTGTGAAAGGTCACACCTGCTACTACTTATGCTAATGACCACCCTTTGTATGCTAATGACCCCCCATTGTATGCTAATGACCCTTTGTGATCCCCTTTGTAACCCTAACCCTACCCCTTCCTCCCTCCTTCCTTTTGCTGTGATGTCAGTAGATAGAGGGGTGGAGTTAGTTTTTGAAAAATATGCTCAAACTAAATAAAGAGCCAGTCATTTCCACTCACCAAGTCACCTTTCAAAAAGAAAATGGCAAAGAGACGCATCAATATGGGTTTAATCAGCGAGACGCCTGTGACAACTTACCGCCATCCGTCGGGAGCGCCAATAAAGAAACGGATGCAGTATCTGTGCCGGGTTCAGACACCTCCGTCTGATGCTCTTCGTGGAAAAATGGAGTCTGGAAAATTGAGAAGTTTTGGGTTATGTGTTCAACTATATGGCGAATTAACTGCATTTCTACAATCTGAAGAATGGAGAAACGTATGGACCCCGCAGTGTTAAAGCGACGTTTTAGTTATTTTCAGCTACAAAGATACTTTTTTTATACACTTTTATGTAGGAACATTTTACAACTGGTAAAATGTCAATTACTTTGGCACAAATGTATTTTCTTAAAGACTGTGACTCTAAAAGGCAAGTTTGTGATTTTAACACTTTCTTTTGTCTTTCTCTTACTTTTTGGATACAGTTTTATGTATAACAACTTTAAAAACCGGTAGAAAGTTAAGTACTTTTTCTGAACAGATTTTCTTTTAGGACTGTGACTCTTAAAGGCACTTTGGGATTTTAGTAAGACAATCCAGTTTTCTGGAAATAACTTAAATGATTTTGGTTTTTTCTCCTACAAAGATACTTATAGTTACACTTTAATGGATGCAAAACTTTATAACTTGTTAAAATATTCAATAATTTGTAATGAATTGAGTTTCTTAAAGAATCAAACTCTAAATGGAAAGTTTGGGATTTTAACACTGTTTCGATGAAACAATGCATTTTTTGATAACTTGACTTGACTAACATTACTTTTTAAGTACTGTGAGACTGTTAACTAATGTTTAATTACTTTAGTTTATAAAGGGCTGGAGTCTCACACAGTGTCTGTGAATGTGTGTGTGTGTGTGTGTGTCTGTGACTGTTTGAGCCTGTCTTCCCCTATCCCCTCCTCTCGCATTCCTGCCATCTTGTCAGTAGACAGAGAGAGGTGGAGTTTAAAACAGTCACCTTACACTTGTATTGTCCTCTCTAAAACACATTGTCTGTGAAGGTGTGTGTGATACTGTGTGAGCCCCCTACCCCTGCCTCCCCCCTTCCTGCCATCTCTCTTTTTTTGCTATGATGCCAGTAGACAGAGGGGTGGAATTAGTTTAAAACAGTCACCTTACACTTTAGTTGTCCTCTCTAAATTAGATGTAAGGTTTTTAAAATGATTAGTGTTAATTAAGGGCTATTGTTACTTTGGTTTATAAGGGGATAGGAGTTCAACTGTAAAAATGCTTAGGATCATTCTAAGAAGAGTGAGAGGGATAATGAGCCAGCACCATACTTCCTCTCTGCGTTTTCTTGACCTGGATCTGATCTTGAAAAACTCAGGTAAGTACTTTTTATTTTATTTTATAATATCATGTAATTATTTAATGTTGCTTGGTGTGTGTTAAACAACCTTTGTGCATCTGTTGTATTTATTTTGTAACAGCACTATGGCTCGTAATGGTTTAGAAGCTTTGGGAAAGTACCCCTCTAAAATAATGTTTGACTTTACAGAACAAAGGGGGATATTGTTTCAGTGAGACCATGCAGTTTTTGATATTTTCAAGTTTCAAGACTTTATGTCATATGCCCATTGTCACATTGCCACAGTGTAGATATGTCAATGAAAAACATAGGACACAGGCTCCTCCAACAGTGCAACATATATATATATATATATATATATATATATATATATATATATATAGGGCTGTCAGTCGATTAAAATATTTAATCGCGATTAATCGCATGATTGTTCATAGTTAATCGCGATTAATTGCAAATTAATCACACATTTTTTATCTGTTCTAAATGTTCCTTAGAGGGATATTTTTCAAGTTTGTAATACTCTTATCAACATTTGAGTGGACAAATATGCTTTATGCAAATGTTTGTTTCTTATCATTTGATCAATGACAAATATTCTCATGAATATTAAACATAACAACATCTGAACATAAAAAATATCCGCCTCAATTCAACCTGGAACCTCTCTCATACAATACAATAATACAAAGTGTGTGTGTGTGTGTGTGTGTGTGTGTGTGTGTGTGTGTGTGTGTGTGTGTGTGTGTGTGTGTGTATGTGTCCGCATCTGTAGCATGTTATTGTCTCATTATACCGCACTGTGAATGAATTAAAAGTGAATATATAAATCATCATGAACACATCTGTCCATCAGAGAGAGGGCTGCTGTGCCTCCTGTCATCATTAATGGACGTCTCTTTAAAATGACCGCTCAGAGGAGAGGAGTTCTCATTTCTCTAACCGCCTGCTGCTTCACCTCCTCTCTCCTCGGCTCCCCTCCTCGGCTCCTGCGCTCGCATTTCCTGTGGGCGGGACTAAGTCTCGAGGATAGGAGTCGAGGAGGGGAATTAGTGAAATGAGAAAGGGCCACTTTGATGGATAGTTGGAGCTATGTGCAACTCAAGGCATATGCTCGAACGGGAGCTGACTTTCCTACAATGTCCCACTGTCTGGCTACCTGCATAAAGTCAAGTGCTCGGTGCAGTTGTCGGCGAAATGTCACTCCTCTGTTTTCATTGAAACAGCTCCTTATATCCGTTAGCGCAGCTAGCTAGCACCAGATGCTAACAACAACAATACTCGTAGGGTGTGCCCGTTCTCTCTCGCTCGCGCCACTCATCCACAGACCCTCCCGGTCCTCCCGATGGCCAGTCGGTGCCTGCCGGTGAGCGTGGAAGTGTGGTCTGCCCCAAGCAGACGGCAGGAGCGGGCCTGTTAGCATCAGCTTGTAGATGGTATTTTAAACTCGATGCACTCTGAAACTACGGGGCGGCCGAGGACAACAAATACACATGCGCTAATCGCGTTAAAATAATTTGTGGCGTTCATTTTTTTTTGTGTTAACGCGTGTGTCGTGTGTTTCAGTGTTTCTGTGTTTCTGTGTTTCAGTGTTTCTGTGTTTCAGTGTTTTTGTGTTTCTGTATTTCCGTGTTTTTGTGTTTCTGTGTTTCTGTCTTTCCATGTTTTTGTGTTTCTGTGTGTCTGTGTTTCAGTGTTTGTCAGTGTTTCAGTGTTTCAGTGTTTTCAGTGTTTCTGTTTTTCAGTGTTTCTCTGAGGCTACAGAAGTGGCTATAGCATTTGATACAATTCTAAAAGATAGTCAGATTCCTAAAAAGTTACAAACGGATGCTAGAAAATAATTATTTTGTTTCTTTAGTAAGGCTTCAATAATCTTTGGTGTATTTACTGGTGTTGACAAAGATTACACAGAAACACAAAAACACTGAAACACTGACACACTGAAACACTGAAACACTGAAACACCGAAACACTGAAAAAAACTAAAACACAGAAAACTCTGTAAACACAAAAAAAAAGGCTTGTGTGCTAGTATGGTTTTTGAATAAACACATCAGTACTTTAAAAAGTCGATGGGAGACTGATACAATTTGATTTTTTTTAAATTAAACACAGATACAGGGGGGCAAAGTACAAACACTCTGTTTCTGACTAAATTAATCCTGGCAGGTTTATGTATAGTATAAGTGTCTTGTTCAGATAAGAAATATTTAACTGCAGACACAGTCATTTTGTTCACCCTCTTCATTATACACCTCTCTACGTAGTCTACCAGGATGCGAGGGGGTATAATACGCACGTTTCAATACACATTTATCCTACATCTTCCCTGTTACCCTCCCCTTGTTATAATGAAGACAACAGTGCATGTGAAGGAGTGTAATACACATGTATCAGACACTATCCCCTTGCTATAAGGGAAGACAACAGTTTTTTAAATGTAAAAAACACTCTTTTTTTTAAAAAATGTCCTATTTACATTTTTATTTTTTCACACACAAAATCAGTAGTTATACTGATTGAAACATCCCCAGGACCGTCTCCAGCTTAGAATTCCCCAGATTACTGGAAATATCATGATGGAGTTTTTTCACTTCAGTCAAAATATTCGTGTATGCTGTTTTTGACACAAAGATGCATTACATCTACAAACAGAGCATACAATGACAGCACATGATACACTTTTGATGTTTGTTTCATTTCTTCTGTAATGTTACAGAATGTTTTGGAAAATGAAGATTCCAGGACCACTTTAAATGTTTAGTTTACAATCGTTTCCCAATGACCCTGAATAGTACTGCCAGAACGAACGATATCCAAAACGTCTTCTAGTTTACAAACTTCAGCCATTCTGTTTACACGGGGATCACTACTCATTCTGTTTTCAATCGTCCTCATCACCACACTTATTAACCCTTCTCTTGCGTTTTGGGTCAAAAGTGACCGAATGACTTTTGTTTTAATCATAAATATTGTGTTTTTCATCCAATTGCCTCAATACCTTATGTTATCCTCCACATTAGGCCTCTGAACATATACACTTGATGATCATCACGTTTTCACTGATTTATTCAACAGTGAAATACCCATGACGTTTTCGGTCAGATTTGACCGCCATAGATTATGGGTATGAGTGTATTATGTTCATCCTGCAGATGGATAGCATCTATACACACACACACACACACACGCACGCACGCACGCACGCACGCACGCACGCACGCACGCACGCACGCACGCACGCACGCACGCACGCACGCACGCACGCACGCACGCACACACACACACACACACACACACACACACACACACACACACACACACACACACACACACACACCACACACACACACACACCTCTCCCTTTCTCGCGCTGTATGATACAATGTATAATACCTTCTCACAGGTGCGAGCTCTGTGCCCCTCGAGAAACAAAAACCTCTCACTTTCTCACGCTAAATGCGCCTCCCTTACTGGCTCTCAAGCAGTTATATTTGTGCCTTGCTCACATTTGACTCATTGACACAATGAGCAGGCGACCGATTAGGCGATTTTCTGTACGAGGGGCTCTGGACACATTTTTTGAACCAGATGAAGAGGAGATTGAACCAGATGAAGAGGAGATAGAGCAAGATGTCTCAGAAATAGAAGACAACAGCGATCCAGACTATGAACCTGCAACAGACCAGGAAGAGGCCCCTGAGGGAGGGGCCCCTGAGATAAAAGCCCCTGAGATAGAAGCCCCTGAGGGAGAGGCCCCTGGGATAGAGGCCCCTGAGGGAGAGGCCCCTGAGATAGAAGCCCCTGAGGGAGAGGAGCCTGAGGTGACATTCCACAATTTTCGCAGTGCCAACTATGTGCGTGAACACACACACGCACACAAGCATGCACACACACACACACACACACACACACACACATGTTCTGTTATGGTATATTTCTCTTTAAATACATTTTCATTGAAGAAAACAGGATCAGTGTCTTATTTTATATTCATCACAGTGAATGCTGAACTTGATGGGCCCACCGGTGGGTCCGGACCATGACATGAAACACTGGCTTGCTTGTATCAAATCAATACATCCCATATGTCATTGGAACGGGATGAATCTCAGCTACAACACTAACTAAAGCATTTCCATCTCCAGTAAACACAGCCTACATGGCAAGCATCTTTGTAATATACACCTGTCCGCCGTAACCTTCGTTCCCTCCCCCCCTCTACCCTTGCCTCATCTGTGCTCTCAGCCCTCCCTTCCTCTGACTCGTTCCAACTTCTGCCTCCAAAACTCTGCTGCAGAAACTCTCCTCTCTACTCTGTCATCCTCTCTGGACTCTCTCTGTCCTCTCACATCTCGCCATGCTCGTCAGTCCCCTCCTGCTCCCTGGCTAAATGACGCACTGCGTGCTAATATAACCATTCTTCGGGCATCAGAGCGGAAACTGTGGAAATCCAAACACCATGACGACCACCTAACCTATCAGGCTCTCCTCTCCTCTTTCTCTGCTTTGATCTCTCAGGCAAAAAGCACTTTCTTTCAATATAAGATCCAATCTTCCTATTCCAATCCCCCAAAAATATTTTCCATCTTCTCCACCCTCTTGGACCCCCCCAAAGCCCCTTCCCCCTCCTCCCTTCTGTCAAGCGACTTTGTTAACCACTTTGAAAAAAAGGTTGATGATATTCGCTCTTCTTTTTCTGACTCACCTTTACTCACCGCTGGGTCACCGGACCCGCCGTTCACCTACACACTAACCTCCTTCTCCCCTCTCTCTCCAAGTGAGGTCCTTACCCTTGTTACCTCTGCCCGTCCTACCACCTGTCCTCTGGACCCTATCCCCTCAAACCTCCTTCAGACTATCGCTCCTGATATTCTACCGTTTCTCACCCATTACATCAACATTTCTCTAACTTCTGGTCACTTTCCAAACAGTCTCAAGGAGGCAAGAGTAAACCCTCTCCTAAGGAAACCCACTCTCAACCTGTCTGATGTTATAAACTACAGGCCTGTCTCGCTACTCCCGTTCCTGTCTAAAACACTTGACCGCGCTGTCTTTAAACAACTCTCCTGTTATCTCCATCAGAACAACCTGCTGGATCCGCACCAGTTTGGTTTCAAGGCAGGTCACTCCACACTGCTAAAGCAGCCTCCCTCTCCTCTGTCATCATCCTTCTGGACCTGTCTGCTGCATTCGACACGGTGAATCATCAGATCCTCCTTCGCACTCTCCAAGAACTTGGTGTTTCAGGCTCTGCACTTTCCATCCTCACCTCATACCTCAAAGACCGCACCTACAGGGTTACTTGGAGAGGGTCCGAGTCCGACCCTTGTCAATTAACTACAGGGGTCCCTCAGGGCTCTGTTCTCGGTCCCCTCCTCTTCTCCCTGTACACAAACTCGCTCGGGTCGGTCATTAGCCTTCATGGTTTTTCATACCACTGCTAGGCTGACGACACCCAATTAATTCTGTCCTTTACCCCCCGCTCAGAGACCCAGGTCATCACACGCATCTCTGCTTGCCTAGCAGACATTTCTCGGTGGATGTCTGCTTACCACCTCAAGCTCAACCTTGACAAGACTGAACTGCTTTTCCTTCCGGGAAAATATTGTCCCACTCTTGACCTAACAATCAACATCGGCACCTCTATTGTTTCCCCGACTCAGACTACAAGGAATCTGGGTGTGATCCTAGATAACAAACTGTCCTTCACTGCAAACATCGCTGCTACAACCCGCTGCTTTAGACAAATTCTTTACAACATCAGGAGGATACGTCCCCAGCTGACCCAAAAAGCGACGCAGGTTCTGGTCCAGGCTTTTCGTCATCTCACGCCTAGACTACTGCAATTCCCTCCTGGCTGGACTACCTGCATGTGCCATCCGGCCTCTGGAGCTCATCCAGAATGCAGCTGCTCGTCTGGTCTTCAACCTTCCTAAATTCTCCCACACCACGCCGCTTCTCCGCTCCCTTCACTGGCTTCCGGCAACTGCTAGAATCCACTTCAAGACACTGGTACTTGCGTACCATGCTGCGAATGGATCTGGCCCTTCGTACATCCAGGACATGGTTAAACCATACACCCCAACGCGTGCACTCCGCTCTGCATCAGCCAAACGGCTCACTGCACCCTCACTGCGAGGGGGACCCAAGCAAAAACACGTGGGTTTGCTATCCTGGCTCCAAAATGGTGGAATGAGCTCCCCATTGAAATCAGGACAGCAGAAAGCTTACACATCTTCCGGCGCAGACTGAAAACTAATCTCTTTCGACTCCACTTCAAGTGATATAATTATTAACAAAGCACTTGTATACTAATAAAGGACTGGCTTATCTAAATCCAGTTGAGTAGCACTTGAAATGTTTTAGCTCTATGAAACCTGATGTACTTATATGATTCTGTTTTCTTCAAGTTTGTATTTTGTTGGTCGAACGCACTTATTGGAAGTCGCTTTGGATAAAAGTGTCAGCTAAATGCAATGTAATGTAAAAATGTATACAGTAATGTAAAATAAGCACTATCTTTCAACTTACTGCCATCAATAATATGAAACTCACTCCTGGTGTCATTCTGTATGGCATCCCTTGATTCTACTTGCTTTGACTGTTCAAATGAGATGTCAACCATCAATATTGGATAAGGGGTTCCAGAGATATCACTGTGCAAAACACACCGGTCAATTTTGACCGAAAATAGCATGGGAGGGGAGGTATGACCTAACGCAAGAGAAGGGTTCAAAGGGTATTGACTACATTCTGATCAGTATATACAGAGCGTTTTGCATAGTAGTTCCCCATTTTTATTTTACTTTAAAGAAAAGTCAAAGTATCGAGAAAAATAAATCCCTGGCTTCGATCAACCGCTGGTTATTAGTCTTCTTCTTCTCCATCCAACTCGGCATGGATCTTTTCAAGTCTCTCCTTGAGGCATCTGCAGTTTTTGAGATTGTGCAGAAAAGTCTCCGAAGCGCCTTGGATCCTCCATTCATCCGCGCAAATGTCTTTATTAATAAGACTCAGGTCCATCATAGTATTTAAGTCGGCGAGCCAAAGTCTTTTCATGCGTTGTAATTGTTTCTGAAGAAGACAATCGTGTTGCCTCTGGCCGGGGTGACTGACTCGGCATCCATTGCAGATTTCTTCTCTGTACCGATGCAGCACCCTCTCCAGAATATCAACCAACTCCGATTTCACTGTGTCCAAAAACAGAGACGTCTTGGACCAAGGAGTAACACCAGCAGCAGTAGTACTGTAAGATTCGGGTGTCCAAAATGTTCCAGGAGTTTGTTCCTGGCTGCATATCGCAGGGGGAGACTTGGTTTTTCTCGGATCCATGGCTAGTTTTCAACGGTCGTCTTAGTGGGGTCCTTTGTTTTAGATGATTTGCTGAGTGGGGGTGGGACTTATTGCGTTTAGTGGGCGGGGGGGGGGGGGGGAAGCTTTGTAGCTTTTTCTTCCATCATTTCCAACCAAGCAGCAAGAGGCCACATTTAGGAATAAGTAATAGTTTGTCACGATTTTACGGAAAAAGTCAAAGTATAGTTTTTCGGAAAAAAATATGGAAAAGTCATTGTGTACAATGTAAGTTTGTCTCCAACAGGAGCAGATTTATTTCAAAAATAACACTACTAAACTACACTAAAACCGAAATAACACCACTAGCATTTTTTTTGTAAACACTGGCAAAAAAGAAAAAATGTACACAACTTGAATGTGTTTAGTGTTTTTGAATTGAGGCACCATGCACTTAGTGCAGTAGATAGGTCTTAACCATTTTGTTGCCAGCACCAGAGCACCTCCTGAGCATGGTGGCATCTTCCCCATAATACTTGGGAATGCATACGAGTGATGATGGGGGGGGAGTGGTGGTGGTGCTGCAGGGACTTCACCCCTCATGTCTGCAGCAAGCTGCTCCTTGAAGGACTTCTGGGTGTGTGGATTCGCCCTGCCGGGGTTACCCCTCATCTTGTGCAGCTCCTTGTGGAGAAGGAAGCTGTTCACCACTGCAATGTCCAGAAAATGGTAAAAAAAAAAGGTCTTGTACCATTTCATGGTTTTGTGGTGAACGCTGTAGTACCCAATCAAAGCATCGGACACATCCACGCAGCCCATGCTTCTGTTGTAGTCCACCACAGCATCAGGAACGGTAACAATCTTAGTCTGCCACCAGTGTTGGGCAAGTTACTTCCAAAATGTAATATATTACATATTACTTATTACTCTCTTTCGAAAGTAATAAGTTACATTACAATATTACTGTCTCTGAAATGTAATGAGTTACACTACTTTTTAGTTACTTTCACCAACATAACCGCAAAAGAATGGCTAGGTATTTTAAATGCTAAAATGTAGTTTAGTGCAGCTCATTATACACCCAATGAAGGGCAATGTGGTAGAGCATAACAACTGTGTAGGCCCTTAAGGCTACTAACAACTTGTATTACATAGCTTGGTTGAATACTCGATTCTGATTGTAAATTCTTAACATGTGACACGTTGTTAATACAGTACAGACCACTGTCAAGGACTATAATGAAAGTTGCTAAGGAGGATCCAGAAAGAGAAAGGAAAAGAGGTTAAAAGACGGAGCGCTGGACGTCAGATAAATCACCAGAAGAAGGCAAACAGGAAGTAAACAATAACAGGACACGGAATGGGCTCTGTAGTCTGTATTTTGTTTAGTATATGGCCATGTACAGGCCCGGTTCCAGAACAAAATGACTAATGGTGCATCTGAGATTACAGGGGGCGCAGCAGTAGTAGGTTTACATGAGCAATAGTGACCGGCAACAGCAATGGAAAATAGCATTGATGGTCCCCAATTAACAGATTATGGCATTTGTTATGTTTTGAAACCAAGCAAGTGAGAATATTTTAAGTGGGTTAAAAGTGCAATCCCGAAATATTTCATAGTCCAAAGTGGACTATGGCAAAGAAAAGCACAAAAGCTTCAAAACTGTATTGATAAAACAAATGAGAACATATTGTAAATCAAGGCAAATATGATTCAAACCAGCTCATGGTTTGAAATGGCAAACATTGAAAACCAAAAGTATTATTAAAACCATGTACTAAATCATCACTCTGGGAAGAGAATATTTACTGTGCTTGAAAACTGGTATCACATAATCATGTGAGGTTGACTTTGTGACCTGGAAAACATTTCAGCTGCAACATTAGCTTGTTGATAAACTTGGGATATGAGATAGTTTTGTAGCCATTCGTGGTGAAGGCATCTGTGCTATTGTATGCATTATTTTTGACCCAACATTTCTCCAGTCATGGCAGAATATGGCACTATTTTCACATGAATATTCTAGCCATTGTCTATTTTTATACCACGAGCTGCAAAATGATCGCTTAACCCCACTGTACAGGCGGGTACTTGTTGAGATATACCTGGGCAGGCTCTGTTTTGTCGTGGTATCCTGGCACCTGCGGGCCGCAGAGGGGCAGCGTAGTTTCGGGTGATGAAGACTGCTGCTCCAGGGGCGAGGACAGAGAGTCCACAACGGAGGGTAACGTGATGTTCCCTTCTGGCCTGTTGCTACTGTCTGCGGTAGATGCAGCGTTGCTGGCGTTTAGTGATGGTTGCTTTAACCATTTTTGTATAAATGATTATCCACAGATGTGTGTCACTGCTGTGGAAGCACTTTGGAAATGATGCACGCGCAGCGGAACAGGTCACGCACACCTGACACAATTTGTTTGTATTTTTCGCTCCGTTCTCTTTTTTTAATAGAGGGTACATAACATTCAACTGCCCCTTAGATCCCGACGCAAAGCCTGAAGGGTAAACACACCAGGTTTACTAATCTACCCGCACAATTTGTCTGGTGTCTGAATGTCTCGCTATGTTAGTACATTCTTAAAAAACAAAACACCATTTAATTTCGGGTTAAAATGTGTTGTAACTGCGTTACTGAGCCCGTTTCACTTTCCTCCTGACAGTCTGTCGACTGAATCAGAAGATGCAGAGGGAGGCTGAGTTAGTACTGGTGCAGACATCCGGCGGCGTAGCTTGGATGTTGATGGCTCTGGGGCAACTGTATGCTGATCTGATCCACGTCGTAGCAATTTAGCGTGTGTGAAATAACAGTATACACACCAACATGATTTTCCCATTGTTTTCGTTTCTCACAGAACAATATCTGTAGAACTACAAAACAGAATCCATTTGGCTTGTGTGGAATAAAGGTATATATATACTCTATATATATATACTCTATATATATATATATATATATATACACTGAACAAAAATATAAATGCAACACTTTTGTTTTTGCTCCCATTTTTCATGAGATGAACTCAAAGATCTAAAACATTTCCTATATACACAAAATAACCATTTCTCTCAAATATGATTCACAAATCTGAAAAAATCTGTGATAGTGAGCACTTCTCCTTTGCCGAGATAATCCATCCCACCTCACAGGTGTGGCATATCAAGATGCTGATTAGACAGCATGATTATTGCACAGGTGTGCCTTAGGCTGGCCACAATAAAAGGCCACTCTGAAACGTGCAGTTTTGCTTTATTGGGGGGGTCTGGGGGGGTCCAAAAACCAGTCAGTATCTGGTGTGACCACCTTTTGCCTCACGCAGTGCAACACATCTCCTTCGCATAGAGTTGATCAGGTTGTTGATTGTGGCCTGCGGAAGGTTGGTGCACTCCTCTTCAATGGCTGTGCGAAGTTGCTGGATATTGGCAGGAACTGGAACACGCTGTCGTATACGCTGATCCAGAGCATCCCAAACATGCTCAATGGGTGACATGTCCGGTGAGTATGCTGGCCATGCAAGAACTGGGATGTTTTCAGCTTCCAATAATTGTGTACAGATCCTTGCAACATGGGGCCGTGCATTATCATGCTGCAACATGAGGTGATGGTCGTGGATGAATGGCACAACAATGGGCCTCAGGATCTCGTCACGGTATCTCTGTGCATTCCCAATGCCATCAATAAAATGCACCTGTGTTCGTCGTCCATAACATACGCCTGCCCATACCATAACCCCACCACCACCATGGGCCACTCGATTCACAACATTGACATCAGAAAACCGCTCACCCAGACGACGCCACACACGCTGTCTGCCATCTGCCCTGAACAGTGAAAACCGGGATTCATCCGTGAAGAGAACACCTCTCCAACGTGCCAGACGTCATCAAATGTGAGCCTGTGCCCACTCAAGTCGGTTACGACGACGAACTGGAGTCAGGTCGAGACCCCGATGAGGACGACGAGCATGCAGATGAGCTTCCCTGAGACGGTTTCTGACAGTTTGTGCAGAAATTCTTTGGTTATGCAAACCAATTGTTGCAGCAGCTGTCCGAGTGGCTGGTCTCAGACGATCTTGGAGGTGAAAATGCTGGATGTGGAGGTCCTGGGCTGGTGTGGTTACACGTGGTCTGCGGTTGTGAGGCCGGTTGGATGTACTGCCAAATTCTCTGAAACGCCTTTGGAGACGGCTTATGGTAGAGAAATGAACATTCAATTCACGGGCAACAACTCTGGTGGACATTCCTGCTGTCAGCATGCCAATTGCACGCTCCCTCAAAACTTGCGACATCTGTGGCATTGTGCTGTGTGGTAAAACTGAACATTTTAGAGTGGCCTTATATTGTGGCCAGCCTAAGGCACACCTGTGCAATAATCATGCTGTCTAATCAGCATCTTGATATGCCACACCTGTGAGGTGGGATGGATTATCTCGGCAAAGGAGAAGTGCTCACTTTCACAGATTTTTTCAGATTTGTGAACAATATTTGAGAGAAATGGTTATTTTGTGTATATAGAAAATATTTTAGATCTTTGAGTTCATCTCATGAAAAATGGGAGCAAAAACAAAAGTGTTGCATTTATATTTTTGTTCAGTGTATATATAAATATACTGTTATTATACTTTTGCGTAATTCTCTCACAAAGGAACTGTAAGATACACATTTATGTATGCAAAAAGTCTAAATAGATGTTATTTAAGAATGTGACTCTTAATGGCAGCTTTTGATTTAAGTAAGACAATCCAGTTAAACAATGTCGTTCTTGATAACTTTACTGATTTTTGCTTTTTTTTTCTGCTACCAAGATACTTTTAGATACAGTTTGTTTTCTGAAAACGTTACAACTGGTAGAATGTCAATCACTCTGTAACACATTTTATTTTCTTAAAGAGTGTGAAAGGCAAGTTCATGATTTTAACACTTATTTACTGACACTAGGCAGATTTTGGCTTTTTTCTCTTGCCAAGATACTTTTAGACACACATGCGTTAATCGCGTTAAAATAATTAGTGGCGTTAATGTTTTTGGGTTAACGCGTTATTAACGCGTTAACTTGCCAGCCCTAGTTAAAATCAAAAGTGCTTTTAAAGAAAATGTATTCAAACAAGGTATTTTATTTTCAAAAATGTTTAAGGTTTTGCATACATAAAAGTGTATCTTACAGTTCCTTTGTGAGAGAATTACACACAAATCGGCAGAGTGTCAGTAAAAAAGTGTTAAAATCACAAACTTGCCTTTTAGAGAAACAGTCTTTAAGAACAAATCTAATCAGACAATGTACTTCATTTTCTAGTTTTAAGGTTTTGCATACCTCTTGGTAGCAGAAAAAAAAGTAAAAATCAGTGAAGTCATCTAAAAAACATATATTTAAAAAAAAGTAATGTTAGTCAAGTCAAGTTATCAAAACTGCATTGTTTAAACGAAACAGTGTTAAAATCACAAACTCTCCATTTAGTGTTTGATTATTTAAGAAACTCAATTCATTACAAATCAATGAATATTTTACCAAGTTATAACATTTTGCATCCATTAAAGTGTAACTATAAGTATTTTTGCGGGAGAAAAAACAGAAAATTGGATTGTCTTAAAATCTCCAAGTGCCTTTAAGAGTCACAGTCTTTAAGAACAATATAAACAGACAATGTACTTCATTTTCTAGTTTTAAGGTTTTGCATACCTCAAAGTTTGTTTAAAAGTATCTTGGCAAGAAAAAAAAGCCAACATCTGCCTAGTGTCAGTAAATAAGTGTTAAAATCATAAACTTGCCTTTTAGAGTCACAGTCTTTAAGAAAATAAAATGTGTTACAGAGTGATTGACATTCTACCAGTTTTATAGTTTTCAGACAACAAACTGAAACTAAAAGTATCTTGGTCGCAGAACAAAAAGCAAAAATCAGTAAAGTTATCAAAAACGACATTGTTTAACTGGATTGTCTTACTTAAATCAAAAGCTGCCATTAAGAGTCACATTCTTCCACGTAAACCAAAGTTAGCCATGGAGTGCCACAGGGCTCAGTGCTCGGACCTATTTTGTTCACATTATATATGCTTCCGTTAGGCAATATTATAAGGAATCATTCTGTAAACTTTCATTGTTATGCGGATGATACTCAACTATATTTATCAATCAAGCCTGATGAAATTAATCATCTTAATAAAATTCAAGACTGCCTCAAGGATTTAAAAACGTGGATGACCTTACATTTTTTTATGTTAAACACGACCAAAACTGAAGTTATTGTACTTGGCCCAAAGAATCTACGAAACAAATTATTTAAAGATATATTAACTATGGATGGCATTCATTTGGCCTCCAGTGAGACTGTAAGGATTCTTGGTGTTATATTTGATCAGGATTTATCCTTTAACGCCCACATAAAATCAATTTCAAGGACCGCCTACTTCCATCTACGTAACATTGCAAAAATCAGGCATATCTTGCCTCAAAACGATGCAGAGAAACTAGTCCATGCATTTGTTACTTCAAGGCTGGATTATTGTAACTCCTTATTATCAGGGTGTACCAAGAAGTCAGTCAAGTCGCTTCAGCTGATTCAAAATGCTGCAGATCGTGTACTAACCAGAGTTAGGAAAAGGGACCACATTACTCCTGTTCTGGCTGCCTTACACTGGCTCCCTATAGAACACAGGATATAATTTAAAATTCTTCTTCTTGCCAACAAAGCCCTTAATGGGCAGGCGCCATCTTACCTTAAATAACTCATTATACCCTACTGTCCTACTAGGGCATTGCGTTCCAAGAATGCAGGGTTGTTGGTTGTTCCTAGAGTCTTTAAAAGTACAATGGGAGCCAGAGCCTTTTCTTATCAAGCTCCACTTTTGTGGAATCAGCTTCCAGTTTATGTTCGGACGGCAGACACCCTATCCGTTTTTAAGAGTGTGTTTAAGACCTTCCTTTTTGATAAAGCTTATAGTTAGGGCTGATTAGATTCAGCCCCTAGTTTTGCTGATATAGGCCTAGTTTGTCGGGGGACATCTTAGTTCTTCCTTCTCTCTGTCTATACCTGTGTACTCTCATGTTCTGATTAACCCAGCTTCCCCAAATTTCTTTTTGGTGTCTATATACGCCGGGATCCGGAGTAATGGATGATCCTGCGGTCCTGTGTCATGGATCGCGAGACCTGGATCTTGAGTCGTGGCTGTGGTCCTGGATCATAAGTCCTGGATGGATATCCTCGTGGATTCATCTTCTTATTATAGACACATGCATTTCCAAACATTTGGACTACCTATGTTGCAAATGTATTATCTTTTCAATTTACACACGGCATCTATTGCACGTCTGTCCATCCTGGGAGAGGGATCCCTCCTCTGTTGCTCTCCCTGAGGTTTCTCCCACTTTTCCCTTTAAACTGTGGGGTTTTCTCCGGAAGTTTTTCCTTGTACGATGTGAGGGTCTAAGGACAGAGGGTGTCGTATTGTCATACTGATATTCTGTACAAACTGTGAAGTCCACTGAGACAAATGTAACATTTGTGATATTGGGCTATATAAATAAACATTGATTGATTGATTGATTCTTAAATAACATATATTTTGACTTTTTGCATACATAAATGTGTATCTTACAGTTCCTTTGTGAGAGAATTACGCACAAATCTGTCATATCAAAAACATTCTATTGCAGTATTTTATCTGTTTTATGTGCTCTCTATATATACATACAGTATATATATATATATATATATATATATATATATATATATATATATATATATATATGTTGCACTGTTGGAGGAGCCTGTGTCCTATGTTTTTCATTGACATATCTACACTTTGGCAATGTGACAATGGGCATTTGACTTGAAACTTGAAACTTAAAAATATCAAAAACTGCATTGTCTCACTGAAACAAAATCCCCCTTTGTTCTGTAAAGTCAAACATTATTTTAGAGGGGTACTTTCCCAAAGCTTCTAAACCATTACGAGCCATAGTGCTGTTACAAAATAAATACAATAGATGCACAAAGGTTGTTTGTGTTATGTTCGTATTTCGCACCCTTTGGTAATGTTCGGGTCAAATTGACCCGGGACATATTTCAGGATTTGAAAAAAATACAGAACTAAATTCAAAATGCACAATAGAGAGCCGCAGTGACGCATCCTTAAACCCGGAAGTAAACTTCTTCCGGTTCCTTCGTCTAAAACGCAATGCAATTTCTCCATAGGATTTTGGAAAATAGCTCGAAATAAGGTCTGTGGTTGACACATATTTAAGAGATGGATCACGTTTTGTTCAGCCGGATAATATCCACATGTCAACCCTACTTTTATAATTTTGAATAATAAATCTAGTCGGCAGAAGCAAAATGCTAACGTTATGCTATAAACGAACTACAAGCCAGTACAGCAGCAGGGTCGCACGACTTCAACGTCACGCCAACTTAAGATCGTTTCAACTGACTTGCACTGAAACTGCACTTTGAAAACTTTAAATATATTAACATTTTAAACTGTATACCCCGGTTATCTAGGCCCGTTTTGTTTAATGTATACCACATTTATCTAGGCCCTTTTTGTTTTATGTATACATGTCACACTGTGGGAAACGATATTTCGATATTTCTGGATGTATAACACATGTAGAATTTTTGACAATAAAGCTGAATTTGACTTTCGCGTGCTTGCATATTTTAACAAAGCTTTTCATTTTAGCCACAATGAATTTAACTAGAAGTCATGGCTGTGTCAATTACCAGTCTGATATCGTTTTACAAAGATGACAAGAAGAGTGTAGATAGAGGAGAGAACCACTACAAGTCAGGACACGTTACAGTGCAGCCTAGATGAAGGTGTGCTTACCGGTGTTGTCAGGGCTAGCATGAGGGACAAGGTTTATAGTGTCGGTGAGTAGTGATAGCAAGAGTACCGTTAACCTTTTAAGACCGAGTTAATTTATTCACATTCATTCCCATCAACAAATCAATTTTATGTGTCACATGAAATCTTTATTAGGCAAGGCAAGTTTATTTATATAGCACTTTTCAACACAAGGCAATTCAAAGTGCTTTACAAGACATTAAGAAAATGGCATTTAAAATCAGTCATTAAAAAGAAAAGCTAATAAAATAAACATTAAAAGAAAAAATACATGGATAAAAGTTACAGTGCAGTCTAAGATATTAATAGTTCAATTAAGAGCAGCGACAAAAAGAAAAGTCTTCAGCCTGGATTTAAAAGTAGTAAGTTGCAGCGGACCTGCAGGTTTCTGGGAGTTTGTTCCAGATATTTGGAGCATAATAACTGTACGCTGCTTTACCATGTTTAGTTCTGACTCTGGGGACAGAAAGCTGACCAGTCCCTGAAGACCTGAGAGATCTGGATGGTTCATCATTTAGCAGGAGGTCAGAAATGCATTTTGGTCCTAAACCATTCAGTGCTTTATAAACAGCAGCAGTATTTTGAAATCTATTCTTTGACACACAGAAAGCCAGTGTAAAGACTTCAGAACAGGAGTGATGTGATCCACTTTCTTAGTGTTAGTGAAGAACCAGTGTAAAGACTTCAGAACAGGAGTGATGTGATCCACTTTCTTAGTGTTTGTGAGGACTCGAGCAGCGGTGTTCTGAATCAGCTGCAGCTTTCTAATAGATTTTTTAGTGAGACCTGTGAAGACATTATTGCAGTAGTCCAGTCTACTGAAGATAAAAGCATGGACACGTTTTTCCAAATCCTGCTGTGACTTTAGTCTTTTAATCCTAGATATGTTCTTTAGGTGATAGTAGGCTGATTTAGTAACTGTTTTAATGTGACTGTTGAAACCAATAACTAATTTAACCCGCTGACAAGAGAGCCTACCTCCGAAGATCGTGACTGGCTGAGGGACAGACTCGGGGGCAGGTTCTCAGGAATTTCTTGGCTTCTCTCCCCCGAGCCAGAAGAGGAACACTACAGATTGGAAACACTTACTGTTCCTGAAATTATCAAATCTGTTGGGCATCAGGGACCTGAGGCAATTGTGTCAAGCATGGCATTGTCTGAAGAGCAACAGAGGGCAATTCAGGTGGCTACCAATGGTCAGCGAACCAACCCAAACTGGCATTTGTTCAGGAAAGGAAGGTTGACTGCCAGCAACTTTGGAGCTGTCCTGAGGTCAATGCGTGTGACTGCTTCCTTTATTGCCAGGGTGCTAGGGCAACAACAGGCCCTTAATGGTGTTTTGTCTGTACAGTGGGGGACTATGAATGAATGTGAGGGCGTCAGGGCATTCACCACTGCAACTCAGATGCAGGTCCATGAGTCAGATTTGTGGCTCTCCCAATCAGGAATGTTGGGGGCATCTCCAGATGGTCTGGTAGGGTCTTCCGCTGTGCTTGAGGTAAAGTGTCCCTACGGAGCAAGGGAAATGACAATTAGTGAAGCATTGCAAATCAAGGGCTTCTTTGTCAGTAAGGAAGGAGAAACATTCAGCCTGCGTGAGGAACATCCTTACTGGCACCAAGTGCAAGGTCAGCTTCACCTCACTGCAAGAAAGAAGAAGAAATAATACAATTGTGAATTGTTTTTAATTTACATTTACTCGCCTTTGCAATGTTGTGGTTGTTAGAGTGTTAGGTTTTCTGTCAGCTCGTCTGTTGGGAAGATATAAAATATAGTTTCATGGAAGTCACACCGTCACATACTGTAAGAGCATTAAGACATACAGTACATAGGCTAAAACAAAACATCTAAAGATATAACCTTGCACTTTGATAAGTCTCGTGAACATTTTCACTATTTTGACATTTTTATAGATGAAAATTGAACTAAAGAAATAAATGGTAGATTAATCCATATTGAAAATAGGTGTCAGCTGCTACACTAATTATAATAGTTATATTTCTTAATTAATTAAGATAAGATATTACTGTATTGATCCCAATTTTGGAAATGTTTGTGTTGCAGCAGCATAACAAGAAAAACAAAATATAAGTTATTATATATACAAAAGTATGTGAGGGATTGAATATTAAATTGAATATAAATGGAAAATGTACATGTGATTTTACGTCCAAGAGAAGCTATGGAGCAGAGTTCTCTGCCAGCCAGAGGTGATTTGTTATTAGTTCAATATGTCAAACTGATTTCCCTGACTACAATCTTTAGTTACATGGTGAAACGTTATGCTGCTTGTACTAATAAGACTTATCATATAAGCCACACAGGTTTTAATAGGATGTATTCATTATCTTTACTTGTGTTGCGGTCTTTTCAGCAGCGCCATCTCTATAACGGCGATACAGTCACTACCCATTATTTACATTTCACCGTGACATGGACAAAAATGTAACGTCAGCTTACCTCATGGCACAAATCCAGACTCTCCTTTGGAAAACATTGGCCGGGAAACTATAGAACAAGCACGTTTCATGCGAAGACCTGTGGCTGCAACCCGGAGCAAAGCAACAAACCATTGCGTAGCTAACTAGTAGCGCTAGCTTTAGCTAACGTTAGCCAACGAAACAAACTGCCGAGTAAAATTGGAAAACACTGGTAATTAATTATTCTATAATTTGTAAAACTGCGGTGTTAAAAACGACAATTTCAAAAATACAGATTCTAATGGTCAGATATAGATATACAGATACTAAAGATAGGCAGGTACTTGCTTTTAAGCAGAACACAGGGGAAAACAAACTTAGCGGGAGTGTTTACGTGTTCGGCGTAATGACGTACAACGGCCTCGACAATTTCTGTAGTCCTATTCAGCCATTCGGTAACAACCACCGTTTTTCAGACACGTAAACTCTTCAAAAATCCCCAGTGGGGTCACTGCTGATGTATTTAATGTCGTAGAACAAAACGTCAATTACCTCTTAAATTTGTGTCAACCACAGACCTTATTTCGAGCTATTTTCCAAAACCCTATGGAAAAAATTCATTGCTTTTTGAGGAAGGAACCGGAAGTGCTAAAAATGCTAACTTACTTCCGGGTTTTACGACGCGTTACTGCGGCACTCTATTCCTTATATATATTGTCTTTAACTCATTCCCCAACAATATAAATGAAATATATGATTAGTTTTTGAAAATACTCTTTGCTAGATCAAATTTAACAATGGAAGTGTCCATCGCTTTTTGTGATAAAAATGTAATTTATGTTAAAAAAAAATACACTATAATAAAAACTAGGTTTACATTTTGCTCATGCTTTTCTAGGACAAATGTAAATGAAAATGTTTTTCAGTAATGTCTATTATTTTTAATCTGTCATATAATAATCAAAGCCCTGAAGGAAATAAAGCAATTTAACAGCAATTGAAACACAAGAACCACACATCCAAAAGTATTTGGCTGTGAAATATAGAGATGATGAAACATCCATATAAATAAGATAGAACAGATATAAACACAAAGCAAATAAAAACAATTAACCTGTTAAACCCTGAGCCTGTTTTTCAGGTTTCAGGCTCGAAAATGACATTCCCAGAACAAATGGCCATATCTTCCCTTCTAAAAGGGTTAAATTAATAATATTTTTTCTCAAAGTAATGATAAACCTGTCAGTTGGAGGTAGAAAAGTCATATTCAATATAGATGTTTTTTATTTTAAAGAAAATTCAGATTGAACATGGTAAAAAACTGTAAATTATAGTGTCCGTCCAAAGAATATTTTGTATTTATAGTGAAAACTAACCTTGGATGATGGGTTAGTAGACTAAAAGCTTTAGGAATCCAAAGTACAACATATAATAAGTACACTGTATCAAGATTGATGCAAAAACAGTGATATTTGACCTTTTTAGACAGATTTAGCAACACAAAAAAACTCTTCTGGGGCCATTTGGGTGGATTTTTCATATCTCTGGCTCCCCCTGCTGGATTTTGACATGTGACATCTCTTTCTAACCGTCAGAGCCAATGGAATCGAGGGGAACTCCCACATAGTCCTTATTTGGTCATGTGTGTGTGTTAGGCTGCTGCATTGCCAAGAGCGGAAGCAGCAGCCACTCTGGTGGCTACCATTAGCAGCTAACTTTTGCTCTGCGATTTTTACATAAAAATTGAATTATGGATTATAAATAATTCAAATTATTGCCCAGAAACTTTATCAACCTATGGATTAACCGATTCAGCCGCGCTTTTTCTCGTTTTAATGCCATTGAACACATCTTTTGATCAGATTAACAGCTACGGTGAGACGATCTCCCTAGAAGCTACGTAAAGGTACGTGTTGTGATGTCTGTCTTTGCTTCCCCTGTTGCAAGTTCGGATCACTCAGTAATGATACTATATACCTAAATAATCTGTGGAACCTCAGCTTTAATCGGATATCTTGTATGTGCAGCTACGATAAGTAATAAGGGTACTTTTATCTTGAGTTCTGTGCCAATGTCCGTTAGCATTTTTCGCTAAGGGGTCATTTAGATGCTTCTTATGAGACTTGTGTTTTGTTTTGGTAAGAATGGTTTATATTGTCAGTTAGCTGAGATTTTTCCGTTAATCTGCTATAACACATTAATAAGTTCTTAAATATTAAGATCCCCTGAGACACAATGTCCTGAAAAAAACTAACAGGGGCTTAACAGGTTTTAACCGTCACTATTCATAAAATCCAGTATATCCGAAAAATATATTGATGAAGTGACGCTGCAGAACATCATGTGAGTCAATGGGCAAGTCCGTTTAGGAAACACATGATGTACAGAACTTCTTTGTGTGTATAGCACAGATGTACTTGTTGCAGTTGCTGCATGTAGTCTGTGTCTTGGAGCCCTTAGAGCAGGGGTGCCCACACTTTTTTGGCCGGTGAGCTACTTTTGAAATGACCAGCTCACGGAGGTCTACCAACCAAAAATAAAATCCCAAATTGCAAGGGGCTGAATAACACGTTTTATTTATACTTGGGATAACTACAACAACTCTATTTGGGTTCTTGAACAGAAACAAATACATGAATACATAAAACAAAAAGGCATGTTAACCTCTCTCTCTCTCTCTATTTCTCTATCTCTCTCTCTATTTCTCTATCTCTCTATTTCTCTCTCTCTCTCTCTATTTCTCTATCTCTCTCTCTCTATTTCTCTATTTCTCTCTCTCCTCTCTCTATTTCTCTATCTCTCTCTCCGCCTCTCTTTCTCTCTTTCTCTCTCTCTCCTTCTCTTGCTGACTGTCCCTTCATTTCCCTGTTAAGAAACACATAAAAACAAGCAGGGTAAGAAACCTCTCTCCATGGTCCCGATATAATGCTGCAAAACACAATTCAATATATTTAGGTGGGTCCCTACCATATTCTGATGACTTGCACTGAATGGAGTCCGTCAATGTTGCATAATCAGGACAGTAACTGCTGATGGCTAGTCTCAGACAGGTCTCCAAATGTTCATCAGTTAATTGGGAACGGTATTTCGACTTTACTATCTTCATTTGGGAGAAGGCTGACTCGCATAAATAAGTTGAGCCGAAGAGTGAGGTCAGTGAGGTGGCACATTTTCTGACGTTTGGATACTTTTCAACCCTGAATAAGTTCCTAAACTGTCCGGCATGGGCACGCGCCTTTAACTGAATGTCGGCCTGCAGCGACAACATCTCATCCTCCAGCGCAGACGGGTTCAGATGAAACACTGCTCCGATGTTTTGGGCCAGCGAATCAATATCATGGTCTTCACTAAACGGATAGCACATGAATGTGGCGATTGGCTCGAGCAAAGCGAAGTCTCGGAAGCGTTTCTCGAAGTCAGATGTAATGTTATTGACTTGCTCTGTGTAGCGCACACTGTCAAGGAGCGCGCTGTCCTTCCCTTGCTTCTCCAGCTCAGAGGCGATGTTTTTGAAGTTGGCCAAATCTTTGCGCTGCAGCTTTGAACACAGCAGATGCAGTCTTCGTTTGAATGCATTAACTGAGCTGATCATGTCAACCACAGTTCTGTCTTTCCCTTGTAGCTCCAAGTTCAGCTCATTTAACATGTGTGTAATGTCTGTTAAAAACGCCAGATCTAACAGCCACTCCTCGTCATCTAGACGTGCGTACTCCGCGAGCTTGGTGCCATGGAGAAATTCCTTTATCTCCGGTAGAAGCACTCGAAATCTCTGGAGAAAATTGCCCCTGCTCAGCCATCTTACGTCGGTGTGTAGTAAGAGGTCAGTGTGAACACAGTCGGCATCCTCCAGATATGCACGAAACAGCCGTCTTTGAAGAGGTCTTGCCCGAATAGAACAGGCCACTTTAAGTGACACATCCATGACCTCTTTCATGTTCAGCATTTTTGCACAAAGTGCGTGCTAGTGTATGATGCAGTAATAATTCAGAAAGTCAGGGAATGTGTCATCCTCTCTGCATTTTGCGATGAAGCCATTACAACGGCCCACCATCGCAGGCGCACCATCCGTTGTGATGGAACTCAACTTAGACATGGGGAGTTTAGTGTTGTCAACAAAGTTTTTAAATGTCCGAAAAATGTCCTCGCCCCGAGTGTGTTCCTTCATTGGCAGAATTGTCAGCAATTCCTCTTTCGCCGTCATGTCTGTGAACACCATCCGGATAAAAACGCACAATTGCGCTGTATCGCTCACGTCAGTGGACTCGTCTAGTTGGAGTGAGAAACACTCGCAGTCTTCTATGTCCTTCCTGAGTTGCTGGGTCAAATCCTTAGCCATGACTTCACAGCGACGTGTGACTGTGCTCCGTGATAATTGGACGGCCTTGATAGCGTTTACTATTTCTGTTTTGTTTGTGTAATCCCGAAACAAGGCGGCTGCTGCTTCTACGAAGGCTTCTTTCACCATCTCTCCATCTTGAAAGGATTTTTTGTGTTTGATTATAACGTGACTCACTCGTAGAGATGCTTCAGTGGCTGCCTTTGCGGTGGATGTCGGCTTTAAGAAAAGTGACTGCTGTCCAGCTAATTGTGATTTAAGTTCCCTCACCTTTCTCTTTCTTAACTCGCTACTCGGAGGGAAGTCGCTGTCATATGCCTTGTGAACACTCCGATAATGCCTCTCCACGTTAGCTTTCTTTGGCAGAGCGACACTTGCTTTACAAATAAGGCAAATAACATTTGAATGTGACATCACAAAAAAATATTCTTCCTCCCATTCTGGATGGAAGTGGTATGTTTTTAGCTTTTTCCTCGGTCCCGCACTCATTTTGTTGTTTTTATCTTGTTTATCTCTTTAACTTAATTTGAGTTTTCCCGGCACTTGACTGATTTTGTATCGCTTTGCATTCTGGGTTAACAGACTGGAAAGTGATAGGTCGCTTTTTCTGTCAATCAAGTAAACTCCTGAATTAAGTGGCAGGGAGGCCAAGGGAGGAGGGATCAAAACCTGTTTTGTCTATTTTAACGGAGCTGGATTTTTGTTTTTATGAATGACTCGCGATCTACCAGCATTGCCCCTGTGGTCGACTGGTCGACCGCGGTCGACGTACTGGGCACCTCTGCCTTAGAGGGTCCACAGACCTCACAGCTGGCTGTGGGGGTCTTCCAGAAGCTGACTGTGGGGGTCTTCTTGCGGCTGGCTGTGGGGGTCCTTCATTGGCTGGCTGTGGGGGTCTTCCAGCAGCTCGCTCTGAGTCAAGTTCATCTTCCAATTTGCTGTCAAATTCTGAGTTTACCTCCACATTATCCTCATCTTCAGAAATATCTTCCTGTTCCACTTCACCGTGTTCTTCTAATGCATTCCACTCGCTCTCATCCATTATTGACTCCAAGGCTCTCTGAGCAGAATATCTTTTGGCCATTTTGTTGGTAGATAATTGTAGTTCTGCACTACACTGTAATGTGAGGTTATGTCTCTGTTTAGTCCCTCCTCCGGCGTGCAGGTGCGAGGGGGACAGTGCGAGAAAATGTAAAATGTTTATACATTTCTGGAAGATCTAAAATGTTTATAATGTTCTAGGATAGTTTTGTGTACACACTACAGAGGGTAAAGATCAAGGGAAAACAGGATCAAACAGCTTCTCTATACATACAATTGTGTGTGTGTGTGTGTGTGTGTGTGTGTGTGTGTGTGTGTGTGTGTGTGTGTGTGTGTGTGTGTTTTTCTGTGTGTTTTTTTGTGTGTTTATCTCTGTCTCTCTTTCCTGGTATTATATCCGGGTCAGATTGACCCGAACCTCTTATGAAGGACATAAATGCGGGTGGGCATTTTTTCATAAGTGGAAAAAAATAAAAACAATTCTACATGTCCTTCACAATAAATAAGCCCCGGCCATTGAGTTTCAGGTTGAACGAAAAATATCCTTTAACGCAAGGGTTAACACACACCAAACAACATTAAATAATTACATAATATTATAAAATAAAATAAAAAGTACTTACCTGAGTTTTTCAAGATCAGATCCAGGTCAAGAAAACGCAGAGAGGAAGTATGGTGTTGGCTCATTATCCCTCTCACTCTTCTTAGAATGATCCCGTGCATTTTTACAGTTGAATTCCTATCCCCTTATAAACCAAAATAACAATAGCCCTTAATTAACACTAATCATTTAAAAAACCTTACATCTAATTTAGAGAGGACAACTAAAGTGTAAGGTGACTGTTTTAAACTAATTCCACCCCTCTGTCTTCTGGCATCATAGCAAAAACAGAGAGATGGCAGGAAGGGGGGGAGACACTGTGTTTTAGAGAGGACAATACAAGTGTAAGGTGATTGTTTTAAACTCCACCTCTCTCTGTTTACTGACAAGATGGCAGGAATGGGGGAGGAGGGGATAGAGAGGTGAAGTCCCTCCCTTTCCGGGGGAGCTCATGGGACCCCGGAAGCGGAAAATTATACATTGAATTCAATGGAGAGAGAAAACGTATCTTTTGATCCCGTTTGAATTGTGCCACGAACTACACATATGATGTTTGTCAATTTAAAAGAACATTTTGCAAGTCAAAAAAATAAAAATGTGTCGTAAAACTGTGAAGTAACACATTTTTTTGTGTTAAGCCGCTCAGTGAACTACATGTCTCTGGTCCCGCACAATACGCGTCACCAACACAAAGATGGCCGTCACGTTGGCACATTTCACCTCATTCTTTCAGAATGCGAATAAAAGTATACAACGAGGTGAAAATCACTACAAGTCTGGGCATGTTGAGAGCTGTACATACACGAAAGGGGAGTTAGTCGGTTCTGTAAGAGCCAGCATGCGGGACCGGCTTTACAAGGTTTCGGTGAGTAACATGAGTGCAATGTTTAACGTTAATGTCAGTCAATAAGGAGGAGAATGAAAAAGAAGATGATGAATCACAGACCCGGCATATAATGACTGCAGTGTGCAGGGCTGTGTTAATTTGTGTTACTGTTATCAATAGCATTAGTTGACTGAGAAAACCGTCAAGAAAAAAAGTTTAGCGATGTTACGAGTCGACTAGTATAATATGCCCACGGCTGTGATTGACAACCTGGACAGCCAGTCAGAAGCTAGAATGCCAACCTAGAGAGCCAATCAGAACCTAGAACGGGTGTACTGTATACGGGTGTGTATGCTATGGATAACATTAGTGTTCACAAGAACAAGGTACACTCCCGTGTTTTGTTTTAGTTGCTCTTCAGATTGAAGCGGCCAGTTTTATATCGACTATATGTGTGATCTCCTTTTTACATCTCGTTGTGTCATTTGAGTTTATTTGCTGTGTGTAGATTCAAGGATTTTGGTTATCTTGTCAATTTGTTTGGTTATCTTGGCACAGCTGTGTGTGACTCCCTCTGGTACACTGGTATGTGTTTTCCTAATGTAGAGAGCATTGATTAATTCATAAACTACACACTGAGTCTAGATCCTGACCAAATCCTTTTTTTTTGATCAAATGTTTTTCAAAAATGTAATACACATTTAAAAAAATACAATGTACAATCACAACCAATACAACACAAATTACAAAAAATACAGAAAAAACAAACAATAACAACAATCAGACAAGAGGACAAAACTATAGAAAAATAAACCCTCCCACCCCCAGATCTGGACCATCCTTGTATTGCTCATTCAATCTATTATAGCATGTTAACAAACATGGTACTTACTTTATTTGTACAGATCTACATGGGAGAGGATGGCGCGATGCAGAGCGCTGTCTGTGGTTGTGCACGGAGGATGTACAAATGCAGCCACGCTGCAGCATTGGCAATATTTCCCATGTGGCAGATCAGCTCCACAGAAGTTGAGTGCCAGTGGAGGAAGCCTGGCACTTCAAAAGTAGTCCAGCCGGTGTCTCAACTCTACCAACAGCAAGAGGAGACAAACAACCCACTGGCCAGAGACATCGCCACTGAGGAAGTAGACTGGTTCAGGTCTGCACTGAGGGGCGCAGCGTGGCATGGCATGGCTTTTGTCACCTGAGCCAGAGCTGCAGCCTCAACATCAGGCCAATTTTCAACGTGCCGGAGCTGGTGAAGGAGCATGGGGGTCGGGGGCTTGAGGCAATTCTTGCCTCAATGCGACTGAGCAGAGACCATTAAGCTGCCATCCAGACAGCGTCCCTCATGAAGAGGGTGCTTGGGGGGTACAATTTAGACGGAGTCATGGCTGTCAACTGGGGAGTTGTAAACGAGGTGTGTTTGGCCAGTGTGTTTGGCCTTTTAAGTGTGACACATATGTAGTGATAAATGCTTCACCTGACCACTGTTCCTAAATAAAAAAAGTTTTCTGCATCGTTAGTCATTCTTTCCAAATAATTACCAATATTTCACAAATTCTTCATGTCAACTTAAGAGCACAGCTGTATGTTGAGTGTCAGCGTTGCTTGGTTCATCTTACTGGGGGCAGCTACATGGATGTTGGTGCAGTCCACAATCATTTTGCAGTTGAAGGCAGAATGAATTTATTATTGACTCAGAATGAAGCACAACTTTATGTCATACAATACATTGACTTTATTTGTAATTGTGTAAAAAAATAAAGCATTGATTAGCAAGCAGGACCTGCAGGAACAGAGAACGGTGATGGATTGAGCTGGGAAGAGAGAAGAATAAAGAAAACAGATCAACTTTATTATCGGATATTAAAAATTCAATTTCAAAACAAGTTGCCGCTCCTACAGTTTTCTAGTATGTAAAGATGATTTCACTTGACCTATGCAAAATATCACACTCAATACATGTGTGTCTCTGGGGGGTGCATTGTGCCTTTGATGTATATAAATAATATACCATAACCAAATACTATTACGTACAGTGGAAATCAGGTTGCCAGAGCAGGTCAGTGTGTATGTTCCTCAGGGTCTCAGCAGTTACAGGTGAGGTAAAGAAAATAAAAGAGAAAAAGGTCAGTAACAACACTTTAAAGTAACAACACTGAATAATTATCTCTTTTAATAATTTTCTCTCAGTAATCACTCAACTACTGTCTTTCCAACAAACAGATTGACTCACCCTCACTGTCATCACAATGAAACACGTCCAGAAGAATGTCATGCAAAGCTCCCTGCCTGCCTGCCTTCCTTCGACTCTCCCTGAACTGCTTCCTTAACACCCGGTGGAGGGCGCAGTAGGCTACTCCTCAAATGTTTCACGAAATACTTACCATGATGACTACTCTTACTGTTTAAGATTTTGGTGTACTTCATGTAATAAAATAATAACTTCATGGTAAGGCTACTAAAAATGACAAGGCTAAGTAATGTAATGCTAACTAACGTGCTCGCTACTCGTCGCTACTAGCTAGGTAGCTAACTTGACTATGTTCCATGCACAACATGTATATTACCTATGATATTACCTGATATGTCTGATCCAGAGACTCCTGGTCCTTTCATCAGACGGGAAGCGATAGAACGAGCAAGTGGTATGATCACTTTTGTGATTACAACATGGTACAAAGCACACAGGCAACTTGTAAAAGTGAATTTATTGGAGCAATCTCTTATATTTATTGGAGGGAATACATCAGTTATGAAATCTTCTTCTTCGCTTTAATTACGAGTCTCAACCACTTGGAGCATTATCACCTGTGACATCACATACGCGACCCATAATGGGATTTGGGATTTGTAGTCTTTGTAGTCGCGTATTTTTCATAGTCTTATATTTCAACAGTTTTACGACAAAATGTGACTTTTTTGACATGAAAATGATTGTTTAAGATTGACAAACATCATATGTGTAGTTCGTGGCACAATTCAAACGGGTTCAAAAGATACGTTTTCTCTCTCCATTGAATTCAATGTATAATTTTTCGCTTCCGGGGTCCCATGGACCGGAAGTAGATGGGCGTGACTTCGCTTCTCTATAGGGGAAGACAGGCTCAAACAGACACACAGACACACACACACACACACACACACACACACACACACACACACACACACACACACACACACACACACACACACACACACACACACACACACACACACACACACACACACACACACACCTTCACAAACACTGTGTGAGACTCCAGCCCTTTATAAACTAAAGTAATTAAACATTAGTTAACAGTCTCACAAAACTTAAAAAGTAATGTTAGTCAAGTCAAGTAATACAAAAATGCATTGTTTCATCGAAACAGTGTTAAATTCACAAACTTTCCATTTAGAGTTTGATTCTTTAAGAAACTCAATTCATTACAAATTAGTGAATATTTTACCAAGTTATAAAGTTTTGCATCCATTAAAGTGTAAATATAAGTATGTTTGTAGGAGAAGAAACAAAAATAATTTAAGTTGTTTCCAGAAAACTGGATTGTCTTACTAAAATCCCAAAGTGCCTTTAAGAGTCACAGTCCTAAAAGAAAATTTGTTCAGAAAAAGCACTTAACTTTCTACCAGTTTTTAAAGCTGTCATACATAAAACCGTATCCAAAAAGTAAGAGAAAGACGACGAGAGAAGAAAGCTAAATCTGCCTAGTGTCAGTAAAAAAAATTGAAAAGTGTTAAAATCACAAACTTGCCTTTTAGAGTCACAGTCTTTAAGAAAATACATTCGTTACAAAGTAATTGACATTATACCAGTTGTAAAATGTTCCTACATAAAAGTGTATTAAAAAAGTATCTTGGTAGCTGAAAATAACTAAAACGTCGCTTTAACACTGCGGGCTCCATACGTTTCTCCATTCTTCAGATTGTAGAAATGCAGTTCATTCGCCATAGTTGAACACATAACCCCAAACATCTCCATTTTCCAGACTACATTTTTCATGAAGAGCCTCAGACGGAGGTGTCTGAACCCGGCACAGATACTGCATCCGTTTCTTGATTGGCGCTCCCGACGGATGGCGGTAAGTTGTCACAGGCGTCTCGCCGATTAAACCCATATCGATGCGTCTCTTTGCCATTTTCTTTTTGAAAGGTGACTTGGTGAGTGGAAATGACTGGCTTTTTATTTAGTTTGAGCGTATTTAAAAAAAAATAACTCCACCCCTCTATCTACTGACATCACAGCAAAAGGAAGGAGTGAGGAAGGGGTAGGGTTAGGGTTAGGGTTACAAAGGGGATCACAAAGGGTCATTAGCATACAAAGGGGGTCATAACGGGGGTCATTAGCCAAACAAAGAGGGTCATAAAGGGGTCATTAGCATACAAAGGGGGTCATAACAGGGTCATTAGCCAAACAAAGGGGGTCATAACGGGATCATTAGCCAAACAAAGGGGGTCATAACGGGGTCATTAGCATACGAAGGGGGTCATAACGGGGTCATTAGCATACAAAGGGGGTCATAAAAGGGGTCATTAGCATGCAATGGGGGGTCATTAGCATACAAATCGGGGGTTATTAGCATAAGTAGTAGCATGTGTGACCTGTCACAGCACCTGTCACTTTATAAGTAGTAGCAGGTGTGACCTGTCAGCGCACCTGTCACTTTTTTTATTGAAGCGGTATGAATATTACTACTTATATGCCTTAACCCTGCACCTTATATGATATGCTTCTAAATCTGCACCTTATACAAAGATAATTATTACTTTATATTAAATGTATATGTACTAGGGCTGTCAGTCGATTAAAATATTTAATCGAGATTAATCGCATGATTGTCATAGTTAATCGCAATTAATCGCAAATTAATCGCACATTTTTGATCTGTTCTAAATGTTCCTTAGAGGAATATTTTTCAAGTTTGTAATACTCTTATCAACATATGAGTGGACAAATGTGTGTGTTTGAGCAACTCAAGGCATATGCTCGAACGGGAGCTGCCTGGACGCTGCAATCATATTTTGCGCACTATCCGTGCTGAGTGTGCTGACTTTGCCCACAATGTCCCACTGTCTGAGTACCTGCATAAAGTGAAGTGCTCGGCGCAGTTGTCGGCGAAATGTCACTCCTCTGTTTTCATTGAAACAGCTCCTTATATCCGTTAGCGCAGCTAGCTAGCACCAGATGCTAACAACAACAACAATACACGTAAGGTCTGTCTCTCGCGCCACACATACATCCCGGTCCTCTCAATGGCCTCCGGTGAGCGTGGAAGTGTGGTCTGCCGCAAGCGGACGGCAGGAGCGGGGCTGTCAGCATCAGCGTGGCTGTCAGCATCAGCTTGTAGATGGTATTTTAAACTCGATGCGCTCTGAAACTACTGGGCGGCCGAGGACAAAAAATACACATGCGTAGGCCTGTCACGATAATTAATTGTATTGGACGTTACATTTTTCTGGAAATTATTGCGATAAACGATAATATTGTCGGCGCCGTTTTAAGACCATTTTAGACATAATGATAATATATAATAATAATAATTCAAGTACATCCTTTCAAACATAACTTTTTATTGAACATTCAACATTGCAAATGAAATGTGAAATAATATTAAAATATATAAATTATATATAATAAATAAAACAAATTAATTAAATTATAATAAATTAATTAAATCACACACAACCAAAACAATAAATTAAATAGAGTCAGGCTGGAAAACAGAGCTCTCTCTCTCTCTCTCTCTATATGTATATATATATATATATATATATATATATATATATATATATATATATATATATATATATATATATATATATAAATAAATAAATAAATAAATATGAGCACACATTATCTCACAAGCAAAAAAAACCTCCTTAAAACAAGTCAAGTGTACAGTTCACTGTCAAAGACCCAGATTCCTCAACAGGCCATATCCAAATCTGTTTTTCTAAGTTTTCGAGCAAGGAACACCAACATGTTTGCATTGTCGGGCGGGGGCTCTCCATCTCCAGCTGCCGTGTTTGCTCCCAGCTGGGAAAACGGAATGGGGTGGTTGTGTTTTAGGTGGTTTAAAATGCGTGGTATTGCCTGCTTTTGTCGCTACCTTTTTTAAACCAATGCGACACACCGCCCGGCTCATTCAAGTCCGTAGGTTCGCCTCGTTGATTTGGTTTGAATCCAAAATACTGCCACACCGGAGAATCGAGATGTGTAGTTAGGTTTTGTAACCAATTCCATTTCACTTTAAATTCCCCGCGAGTAAGTCACACGTTGTCTCCCGCTTGTCGCTCTATTATTAATTTGGCTGTGACGCTGCTGCACGTGCACGCGGAGTGTCCTGACCTGGCTGTGTGTCAGCCCCGCCCCTCACAGCGCGCCTGGCAGCCACAGCGCTCCAGGCTAAAATGATGGTCACATCTTTATGTAAACGGCAATTTATCGAGCTCAGAAAAGTTATCGAGTCCATTTTTATTTATCGTACGATAAGTCAATTTATCGATTATCGCGACAGGCCTACACATGCGTTAATCGCGTTAAAATAATTAGTGGCGTAAACATTTTTTTGCGTTAACGCGTTATTAAAGCGTTTACTTGACAGCCCTAATATGTACATTACTACATGACATTGTTCCGCTATGTGAATTCATTGAGAACTCGGGCATTTTACTAATCTTTGCACTTTCTGGTTTGATGCAAACTGCATTGTGTTACTGTGAAATAGCAATACAATTAATCTTGGGGAATCCAAGATGGCGGACGCAGTGAAATCAGCTCCTAAACAAACTCCTGTTTCTAACTCCTATTTCGTGCATTTATAGCTCGGAACAACCTCATTTGCCTTGTGAGACTATCGGTACAACACCAAACTGAAAATTCCTCAGAAAAAGCCAGAGACTAGGGACAACAAAAGTAAGAAAATAAGTGAATTGCCCAAAGCTAGCAATAGCATTAGCCCAGTCAAGGCTAACACCGTGACAGAGGTACCGCCGTCGTGGTTTCTGGAAGAAATGGAAAAGGCGTTCAACAAAATGCAAACCCTGTTGGACCACAAGCTGAACAACGCTGGAGGTTTCCCAACTATCTTCTTAATGATAGTGACTTTGTCAACCTAATTAATGAACAGCTGGCTTGGTATTTAACAGCAAACAGAAACTCTGCCTCCCCGAATATCGTTTGGGAAGCGCCTAAAGCAGGGGTCTCAAACTCAAGGCCCGGGGCCCAAATCCGGCCAGCGACTTCATTTTATGTGACCCCGCAAGAGCTTGCATTTATTATATGGTTACATGCCATAGAAGCAGGTTGCCCATAAACTACATGTCCCACAATGCATCTCGTTTTGTGACATGCACACTGAAGAGACTTGCAATTATTTGCCCTGGACTTCTGTTTTCAGACATAGTTAATTGCTAAGTTAGGTAACACTTTATATTAAGGTACACAAATTAACCATAAACTAGTTGTTAATTAACATGCATATTAGCAGTATATTGGTTATTTATTAGTCATTATAAAACGGACAAGTCAAATCAAGCAATCTGATTGGTTCTTAGTAGGGATGCACCGAATATTCGGCCGCCGAAAATTATCGGCCGAAAATGGTTAAAAAGGCTCTTTCGGCTTTCGGCCGAAAGGGTTTTAGCACCGAAAAAATATCACCGAATGTCAGAGAACAGGGTTACGTTGGTAAGCTAACGTGTTGTTGTGATGACGTAATCAAAACGCAGCGACAAGCACGGCGCTTTGAGATATTTAAAAATATCAGAGAAAGAGGCGCGGATTGCGATTTGTAAAACGTGTTCAGCTGACATTTCTCGAGGGGGTGTAACTGCAAATACTTTCACCACTTCGGGATTACTCCACCACTTGAAATCAAAACACCCGGACAAATATGCGGAGTAAGATCGAATCACAAGCAGTGACAGCGAGAGACTGTTCAGCGCTGCCTCTCATGTGCTTGATGAGAAGAGGAACAGACTCATGGCTGATAAAGCAGAGAAGCTACTGTTCATTAAAAAGAACCTCCCACTTTCCCTTAATAAGTAGACAAGGCTGGCTTATCATAAGCTTATCTAGTTCTACATGTCTACTCTATACCCACTTTCCTGAACAATTTTCATTGTGAGTTATAATTCACCATCTCAGGTTATCATTAGGGGGAAATGACAGCAGCACAGTGTTCAATATATTGTACTTTCGTTATCTAAATGATACAATGTTGTTTACATTGCTCATGAGGACAGACCACCTTATTTGCAGATTCTTGAAATTGTAATTTAATTTGTAATTGATTGTGGATTTTGTATCCAGTTTTCACTTTATGTATCTTTATACAATGTTTACTACTTTGCTTATGAGGACAGACAGCCTTATTTAGATTCTTGAAATTCAATTGTAATTTCATTTGTAAATAGTTACATTCATGTGGATTTATCCATTTTGCACATTTGTATGCATGCACTTATAGGTGCATTTGTTGTTGTTGAAGCCTTGCTGTTACAGTCTTTATTTACACTATTTTGTTGTAGGCCTACTGGCCTAGATGTTTATGCAGTTTTAAAGCACCTTGGCTTTGTTCTGAATGCACTTTGTTGTAGTTATCCTACAGAGAAAAGAAAATGGACTTGACTTGGAATGAATGTACTGTATGCATTCAAAAGTGCAGAATAAATGTTTTATGGACCCATACTAGTGATTATTATTTAAGTTAAGTTTTGCCATAATCATGTATTTTTCCATAATCAGGAAGCTGAACAACATTGGTAAAAAATGTATACATTATATATATTTCTATTAATCATTTTCGGCCTTTCGGCATTCGGTTTTCGGCCAACTGTTTCCTATTTTCGGTATCGGTTTCGGCCAAGAATTTCCCATTCGGTGCACCCCTAGTTCTTAGCCGTGATATACTGAGCGTATACCACGGGTAGAATTGTAAGTTACTTTTCACAACAAGTCAGTATCCCTCCGCGTCTGAGAAAAACAGTATACAGTTGGGCTGAAAAGCAAACTGCCTGCAGTTTGCTTTTCAAACTGGAAAAAGAAAGCAGCGGAGAAGTAACGGGGCAGAAACCCTCCTTTTTACGCAGCGGTCCAGACACAGACATCAAACGGCAAAACAAATTCAGTGTGCAGTTCCTTTGGCATTAGGGCAGGGATATCTAGATACTTTCCAAGGTTTGACATAATGAATTGTGCTACTTTTAAAGCAAGCAACGATGTTTTCAAAACTGTAATCAAATAGGTCCGTAACAACGCTATCGACCAATCAGATTGCTTGATTTGACTTGTCAGTTTTATAAATATATTTACATTTCGTCCGTTACGAAACAAACTTACAAAGCATAAGATGGAAACATTTAAGATTAACTTCGACCTCCGGGAGGGTCTTACTATGCAGGAGTGGATTGAGGAGTGCCTATCTCCAGGAAAAAATAGCACCTAAACGACGACATGCAGAGCAACGTGAAGAGCAGGTAGACCAACTGGAAAATTAACACCATTCACAAGCTTTCTGATGCGGGTCTTGAAACACAGCGGAGAAATTATGACCGTTAGTGGCCACAGGTGCGAAAGCTCTCTCCAGAGCTACTGGAAGCTAAATCTCGGGGACCGGAGAAAGTGGAGCAATATTCTCGCCACGCCAAGCAACCGCCAAGAACAACCTCAACCTATACAAGTAACCACATAAGCCATTCTACTGATGCTGGACAGTTTTTCAGTGGGTGCACAATAAACGGCAACATACAAATGAATGTAAATAAATAGCCCAATCATGGATCAACGCTCTCTGTCTAATATGTTCGCTAGCTGTTAGTGTTTTTGCATAGCAACCACCTCGCACTATGTTTCGTGCAGAAGGCAACGGAGGGACTATTTTATTTTGAACATCATTATTTACTTATAAAAACTATTTAAATTAGAGTGTGTATTTTTCTTTCATATTGCCACACTTGGTAACCGTTTTATAATTAAGCAATAGCTCACTTCAGGCCGTGATATATGCTCATTATATCACAGCGAAGGGGGTTGTCGACCCTGCGCTTCGCGTTGGGCCAAACCACGCCCCTTAGCTGTGATATAATGAGCATATATCACGGCCTGAAGTGAGCTATTGCTTAATTATAAAACACTTATTAATGCCTTATTCTACATGACGATATTCTACAAGTATTAAGCCATTAGTTGAGAGTTTTTTCCTCAATAACTATGGGCATAGATATGTCTCATAATTATTTGTGTGAACATCAAAATAATTTGTGTGTAAATATGTGATTTGTAAATGTAAAACACCATCCACAAATGCATTTAAAAGATTTGCAAACTCAAATAAATTTGCAAATGTAAAACGGATTTGCAAATAGGCAAAATATTTTTACAAATAAAAAAAAGATATGTGAATATCTCTTTAACATTTACAACTTTTGATCAGGCATTTGTGAATCCATTTTGTATTTGTCGACCAAAAATGCGCTTGTGGATCTCACATCTCTGCTTGTGGATCTCAAATCTCTGCTTGTGGATTGTCTTTTTACACACACAGAGTTTTGAGACAAACTTTCCGTCTCGGCTAAAATCTACTCGTGTCACTCGGTTATTTTCGGAAACCACGTGATGGCCTGCTGATGGCGACAATTCCGCATGATTTCAAAGTAAGAGCATGATAGTTTGTTTAATACTCTGTTTTTGTATTATAATGAACAGCGGAACGTTAGATGCATTATTTATCACCATCATCATCATGTTATAGTGATACAGTTAGTTTGTGTTAGTTTATTGGTTCAATATAGCATATATCGAGCACATTCGTGTGCATTGATGTTGAAGTACATGCTATGCCACTTTCGGGTCCCGGGGAGCTACAGCAGCGAAGCAGCCCCAGAGATAAGTCTTTTTCCATTGTTTTTTGTGTATTCATTCAAGCGGGTCTAAGTTACAAAGCACTTCACATCTTATAAATCGGCCTAGTTTTACCTTACCAGTGCAGTGGTAAGGTAATCTGTAGAAAAGCACCGTATTTAGGTTAGCCTTCATAGTAAGGCTACATTAAATGTTATAATATTCATTGTGTCCTTTCTACTGTATATGCATATATTCCTGTCTATTGCTTTTATTATATAAATGCATAGGACTTGTTTCCACACAATTTTTCACAATTTGGGATGAATGAAGTATATATCTGTCTGTCTGTCTGTCGGTCGGTAGGTAGGTAGGTACTAGGTAGGTAGGTAGGTAGGTAGGTAGGTAGGTAGGTAGGTAGTGTTGGATATGAAAATCAATGTGTAATGATATAATATAGTTTAAACATACAGTAATTTTATAACTTTTATTGTGAAAACACTTCCGGTTAGCTTTCGCCTGTGGTTAAAGTTTATTTTGAAAAGCTATTCCGGAAGAGATACCAGAAGTACCACCAGTAAGCTTGACTTCTGGTTTTCTGTTGAACAAGCGATTACAGCCTTTAAAATGCATTAAATAAAAAGTCATGAAAGAGAGTATGAGGAGAAAAGGCGTGTCAAGTTATGTATTGAATGCACAACGTCTAAATCCTCTGTTATGTGCGATTTCGGACACAGAAGACAGAGGAGGGAGGTCCCCCTACGTCACCACAGCCACCACTGAAGAGGAGGAGCCAAATGATGAGATACATAGTCAGGTGACCATTTGTTCGCTCTCTTTACCACGGCCCGGACTGCGAGAGGATGCTGCAGCCTTTCTCTCCTCACTCCTCCTGTTTGTTACATTACCGCGCCATTTAATTAAAGTACCCAATTGAACCTTATGCCAGAGACTCCATTGGTCTCTTTATTCTAAGCTTCTCTCCTGGGACGCGAGAACAAAAAAAAAGCTAACAGTAGGTAGGTACTAGGTAGACGGATGGATAGATGGATATATCGATACTTCATTCATCCCAAATTGTGAAATGTGTGGAAACAATAACATTAAATACAAATTAAAGCAATAGACAGATATATATACAGTAGAAAGGACACAATGAATATTATAACATTTAATGTAGCCTTACTATGAAGGCTAACCTAAATACGGTGCTTTTCTACAGATTACCTTACCACTGCACTGGTAAGGTAAAACTAGGCCGATTAATAAGATGTGAAGTGCTTTGTAACTTTGACCCGCTTGACTGAATACACAAAAAACTATGAAGAAAGTTGAACCAATAAACTAACACAAGCTAACTGTATCACTGTAACATGATGATGATGATAAAAAAACAGCGCATTAAACAAACCGTCATGCTCTCACTTAATCATGCGGAAATGTCGTCATTGGCAGGCCATCACGTGTTTTCCAAAAATAACCGAGTGACGCGAGTAGATTTTAGCCGAGACCGGCGGAAAGGTTGTCTCAAAACTCAGTGTGTGTAAAAAGACGATCCACAAGCAGAGATTTGAGATCCTAGAGCAGAGATTTGAGATCCACAAGCACATTTTGGTCGACAAATACAAAATGGATTCACAAATGCCTGATCGAAACTTGTAAATTTTAAAGAGATATTCAAAGATCTTTTTTATATTTGTAAGATTTTTTATTGTATTTGCAGATCCGTTTTACATTTGCAAATGTATTTGTGAGTTTGCAAATCTTTTAAATGCATTTGTGGATGGTGTTTTACATTTACACATCACATATCGGTGTGTCGGCGTCGGTGTGTAGTTATGCTAAAACAATGTCGGACACCGTAATCTTCTCTGGTCCCCTCCCCAATCTGATCAATGATGACATGTATAGCCGCATGTCATCATTTCAGCGCTGGTTGTCTTGGTGGTGCCCAGCAAACAATGTGGGCTTCGTGAATAATTGGACAGCCTTCTGGGGAAAACCTGGTCTGATTAAGAGAGACGGCATTCATCCTACTTTGGAAGGTGCAAATCTCATTTCGGCAAACATTTCAGGGCTCTGTGGACTTAATCCATGACAAACTGGAGTTGAGACCAGGAGGCAGAGTCGCAGTCTTACACGCTTCTCTGCGCTCTCTCCTAGGCAGTCATCCATAGGAATCCCGACCCCATAAATACCCAATATTAACGGTGTGTGTGTCTGCCCAAGGACAATTTAAGGTAAAACCTAATAGAGGTGTCATACATAATAACCTAATAAAAGTAAATGTAACAACTACTACAGTGCAACAAAACAGGAAGATTAAATGTGGTCTCTTAAACATAAGATCTCTAGCATCTAAAGCAATACTGGTAAATGATTTAATATCAGATTATAATATTGATATATGCTGTCTCACTGAAACTTGGTTGAGACATGAAGAATATGTCAGCATAAATGAGGCCACTCCACCCAGCCATATCAATACTCATATTGCCCGAGGCACGGGCCGAGGAGGTGGAGTTGCAGCAATCTTTGACTCAAGTTTACTTATCAATACTAAACAAAAATTAAATTATACCTCCTTTGAAAGCCTCATTTTCAGTCTTACGCATCCGACCTGGAAAACTTTGCAGCCAATCTTATTTGTTACAGTGTACCGTGCACCAGGTCCTTATTCAGAATTCTTATCAGAATTCTCTGAGTTTTTATCAGCTTTGGTACTTAAAACAGATAAAGTAATTATCGTAGGTGACTTTAATATTCATGTTGACGATGATAAAAATAGCCTTACTGTTGCATTTAACTCTATATTAGATTCTGTTGGTTTCTGTCAGAGTGTAAATAAACCAACCCACTGCTATAATCACACTCTTGACCTTGTTCTGACTTATGGTATTGAAATTGAGCAACTATTAGTCGAACCGCATAATCCTGCTTTATCCGACCATTTCTTAGTAACTTTTGAAGTACTGTTACTAGACTACAAAGCATTAGCCAAAAGCTCCTGCAGCAGAAACCTATCTGTTAGTGCTATAGCCACATTTAAGGAAGAGATTCCACCAATACTTAACTCGATAGCATGTCTGCATGTAGGGGAGGAAACTTATACAAAATGTACACCACCCCAAATTGATCATGTTGTTGATAGTGCTACAGATGCGCTGCGAATAAAATTAGACTCTGTTGCTCCTTTGAAAAAGAAGAAAATAAAACAACATAGATTAGCTCCATGGCATAATGCCGAAACCCGCAAAATAAAGCAAAAGTCGAGACAACTTGAAAGGATATGGCGTTCCACTAAACTTGAAGAATCTCGTTTAATTTGGCATATTACTCTCAATGAATATAAGAAAGCACTGCGTAAAGCGAGAGCAGCATACTACTCTTCATTAATAGATGAGAATAAGAATAATGCAAGATTTCTTTTCAGCACTGTAGCCAGGCTGACAGAGAGCCACAGCTCGACTGAGCCTTCTATTCCCATAGCACTCAGTAGTAATGATTTTATGTGCTTTTTTAACGATAAAATTGTTACTCTTAGAAACAAAATCAATGACCTCTTGCCTTTGACCAGTATAGTGTTATCAACAGCTCCCGGAAACGTAAGTTCTAATAATATTACACTAGATAGTAAACTAGAATGCTTTTCAGCCATAAACCTTGAACAATTACATTCAATGATTCTCTCTTCTAAACCATCAACGTGTATCTTAGACCCGATTCCAACTAAGCTGTTAAAAGAAGTTTTTCCATTAATTAGCACTTCTTTATTAAATATTATGAATATGTCTTTATTATCAGGCTATGTTCCAAAATCATTCAAAGTAGCAGTGATAAAACCGCTTCTTAAAAAGCACAACCTCGATTCAGAGGTTTTAGCCAACTATAGACCTATTTCTAATCTTCCGTTCCTCTCAAAAATTCTTGAGAAAGCAGTCGCAAAACAGCTGTGTGATTACTTAAAAAAATATGATTTATTTGAAGATTTTCAGTCTGGCTTTAGAACACAACATAGCACAGAGACAGCTCTGGTTAAAGTCACAAATGACATTCTAATAGCCTCTGACAAGGGACTTGTCTCTATTCTTGTCTTACTCGATCTTAGTGCTGCATTTGATACTATCGACCATGATATCCTATTGCAAAGACTAGAGCACTTAGTTGGCATACAGGGAACTGCTTTAGGCTGGTTTAGGTCTTATCTATCTGAACGCTCTCAGTTTGTACGTGTCAACGATGAATCTTCCATGCAAACCAAAGTTAGCCATGGAGTGCCACAGGGCTCAGTGCTTGGACCTATTTTGTTCACCCTATATATGCTTCCGTTAGGCAATATTATAAGGAATCATTCTGTAAACTTTCATTGTTATGCGGATGATACTCAACTATATTTATCAATCAAGCCTGATGAAATTAATCATCTAAATAAAATTCAAGACTGCCTCAAGGACTTAAAAACGTGGATGACCTTACATTTTTTGATGTTAAACACGACCAAAACTGAAGTTATTGTACTTGGCCCGAAGAATCTACGAAACAAATTATCTAAAGATATATTAACTATGGATGGCATTAATTTGGCCTCCAGTGAGACTGTAAGGAATCTTGGTGTTATATTTGATCAGGATTTATCCTTTAACGCCCACATAAAATCAATTTCAAGGACCGCCTACTTCCATCTACGTAACATTGCAAAAATCAGGCATATCTTGCCTCAAAACGATGCAGAGAAACTAGTCCATGCATTTGTTACTTCAAGGCTGGATTATTGTAACTCCTTATTATCAGGGTGTACCAAGAAGTCAGTCAAGTCGCTTCAGCTGATTCAAAATGCTGCAGCTCGTGTACTAACCAGAGTTAGGAAAAGGGACCACATTACTCCTGTTCTGGCTGCCTTACACTGGCTCCCTATAGAACACAGGATAGAATTTAAAATTCTTCTTCTCGCCTACAAAGCCCTTAATGGGCAGGCGCCATCTTACCTTAAAGAACTCATTATACCCTATTGTCCTACTAGGGCATTGCGTTCCAAGAATGCAGGGTTGTTGGTTGTTCCTAGAGTCTCTAAAAGTACAATGGGAGCCAGAGCCTTTTCTTATCAAGCTCCACTTTTGTGGAATCAGCTTCCAGTTTGTGTTCGGACGGCAGACACCCTATCCGTTTTTAAGAGTGCGCTTAAGACTTTCCTTTTTGATAAAGCTTATAGTTAGGGCTGATTAGATTCAGCCCCTAGTTTTGCTGATATAGGCTTAGTTTGTCGGGGGACATCTTACTTCTTCCTTCTCTCTGTCTATACCTGTGTACTCTCATGTTCCGATTAACCCAGCTTCCCCAAATTTCTTTCTTTTTGGTGTCTATATACGCCGGGATCCGGAGTCATGGATGATCCTGCGGTCCTGTGTCATGGATTGCGAGTCCTGGATCTTGAGTCGTGGCTGCGGTCCTGGATCATAAGTCCTGGATGGATATCCTCGTGGATTCATCTTCTTATTATACACACATGCATTTCAAAACATTTGGACTACCTATGTTGCAAATGTATTATCTTTTCAATTTACACACGGCATCTATTGCACGTCTGTCCGTCCTGGGAGAGGGATCCCTCCTCTGTTGCTCTCCCTGAGGTTTCTCCCATTTTTCCCTTTAAACTGTGGGGTTTTCTCTGGAAGTTTTTCCTTGTACGATGTGAGGGTCTAAGGACAGAGGGTGTCGTATTGTCATACTGATATTCTGTACAAACTGTGAAGTCCACTGAGACAAATGTAACATTTGTGATATTGGGCTATATAAATGAACATTGATTGATTGATTGATTGATATATTCACACATTATTTTTATGTTCACACAAATAATTATGAGACATATCTATGCCCATAAATAACCCTCTAATTAGTGCTTATTTATTGCAAGTAAGGATGTTCAGGGCTCGACATTAAGGGCTGCCCGATGGCCCGGGGCCATCTAGTATTTAGCTCGGGCAATGAAGCCTCACCTGCTGGTTGCCCGATCGGGCAATCTATTATGCCAGTATTATGCAGCTCGCGGATCCAGTAATGAGTGACCCGACAGTAAAACTAAACATATCTATAACTAGTTTAGATAGTTTGAGAGGTAATTCAAATAGCTACGTGTGATATTCTAACCTGAAGTGTGTGTTTTGTCCGCTCACCGCTGCATGTGATCATGCAGAGCTGCGTGTCGACTCGTCAGCAGCAGCTGATCTCTCTCTCCCGTCAGATTAGACTTCACTCGCGTTTATGTCCATATCGATCAGATCCAGCTAGCTCTAGCTAATGATATGACTACCTGCTTATTAAAGGACACCTAAACAATAAGTGTCGCTATGCAACTGGGTGAGGCCACAAAGTATAGCGCAGCATTATGCATTTGTTTACATGCCCACCGGAACCCTGAGGCATTACCAACAGATCAACCCATACAGGACATCTCTTTCTCCACATTAAGTGTTAGACATTAGAATTGACTATTCTTGTCTGTCACATACTCTTCTTGTCTGTCACATAAGTGGTGCAACTGAAGCGGTATTGCGCTAAAGGGAAATTATTTTGACCGAAGAGATTTAGATTTGCCGGCTAACGGGAACTCTGACGTCGCCATTTTGTATGCTTCGCGGATGCGCTCGGCTCCTCTCGACTGCTGCTTGGGTCTGCTCGGTCAGCTTCCGGATGAGGAGGCATTCGTTCGACCAACTTACAGTAGATAACATTACAAATATTTTTAACAGGGGCCATAATAATGTACATAATGTTTGTTTTGGCAGTTACAACTGAATGTAATGTTTTCTACTTTTTTACATCCTGGAAGGCATTTGCCTTCATCAGATGGAAAGTGTCTTGACCAACAACTTAAGTATTTCTTATAGTTATGTAGGGCATGAAAGCGAGCAAACACAAACAAGAACAAACAAACAAGTGAAATGAAGAATGAAATTGTACAATATAATATTGTGGTGGTTCATCTTATAATTCAGTCTAGAGAATGCACCAGACAGCATCTACAGACCTGCAAAATCTAAATTTTTTCTAGGGGGAGGCCCCCCAAACCCTTCGTGCCATTTCGTCCGCGCGCATTTTTCAGGGCAATCTCTATTGGGCTCAGGGCCATCTGTAAATTAGCTTAGATGGCCCACGGGGCCATCTCCCAAAATCCTTAATGTCATGCACTGATGTTGTTGTACATGAGTTTTGGTCTTAATATGCGCTGCTCAATATGGGCCTAATAAGGCAGTAGTACCACAAGAATAGTAATTCTCCCATAATAACACAATAAATTCTTATGTAACAAGACATGAAACTATAAGTGTTAATTGTGTCTAAATAACTCAAAACTAGGTATTTATATCTAAGAATATGTTTTGGGGTATTGACAGTTCAGCTACCAATAGCAAGGTGATATTGACCTGTATGTTTCATATTTGCACATTTATATTTTTGTAAAATGTGTACTGAAGGTTAGACAGGAAACCGGGTACAGGAAGTAGGAGAGAGAGTAGCATGGCAGTAGACTGCTTCTAATTTTCCCTTTGCAACCTGAAGAGTAAAAGGGTCAAGTCCGTCTGAAAGCAATGACTGTAAGTGTAGGCCCAGTGTTTATCCTATATACAAATAGTGGTGGCGCAGCGGCGCTGCTGTAATATGCGCGCCGCTGCTAGGGGGCGCCAGCCAGGTACACTTTTTCTTTTTTTACTTTTTAAAAACAAAAAATTAAAATAAGAATAAGTGGCGAGCCTTTTTCATTTTTGATTGTTTGTTATGTGGATTTGTAGTATTTGTCTTACTGTATGTTCAATAAAGGTGTATTTTTGCTAAATCTTGAGACATTGCCACTGTATGTACTAGGCAGGGCCGATTGTTGGCATAGGCGGCAGATCTGGGGGCGCTGCGCTGGAAGGTCTGGGAGGGGAACATTTTTTTTTTACCTTTGGCGCTCATCATAATTTTTGGCCTTGATGTAGCAACATTCATAATTAAGTAAATGTAACACCCTTTTCACCCCGGTTACACTTTTCATTTGCCCTGTACGATGGGCGCTGTAAGTGATGAAAGTGGGGGATGTTGGCTTATCAGACGCCCGCAGATCACAGCCAAAGTGCGAGCATGGGAGCGAGAGAGCAAGGGAGGGAGAGAGAGAGAGGTCGCACCGGTACCGACGCTGTTGTTATTAGAATCTGGTGCTAGCTGCGCTAACGGATATAAGAAGTAGATATTTCTACAACCAGGGTGGAGGAGAGTTCTCCTGTCAGACTGAGAGGCTCAGTGAGATAAAGGACTCTCTGAGTGTTTAGATAGTTAATTTCAGTCATTTTGAGTCATCTCAGTGGGTCTCAAACGTTTTGAACACAAATTATGTAAACACATATTTCCAAGGCACTCCTTTATAATTATTAGGATAAATAAAAACAGGTTTGAAATCATTCCAATGTATACTATAGTAAAGTAAACCAAAAATATCGTTTAAAGTTGGAGGGATACAAAAATATGCATACATAAATATAAGATATGAATGAACAACACAAATAAAATAAGTTACATTTATTTGTTATTGGTTATGGTAGGTTATTGGTTATGTTCCCATACTTACTTGATTATTAAAATGTAAACCGATCTTTTTGATATGGGTGTTTTAGAGTTGTACCTCCTAGATCTAGTCTCTAGTAATTGTGTGCTCAAAGTGCACCAGATTGAAGCATTTTACTTTAAAATGTTCAAACAAATCTTCCCGGGGGGCATACCCCCGGACCCCCCTACAGGATGTGACGTCCACCCCCCAATTCAAACATGTTCATACAATACTGAATACATTTGAAACCATTTTGACGTATATTACCTATGTCAATAAGTTTCTGTTTTTATAGTGTATGTCTTTTGTAGAGATTTTTCATTTATTCTTTATATATAAAATCTCGCCTTGGGCAGCAAATTGGCTAGAACCGGCCCCTCAAGAGCCTTTCTTGTGCTGGCAGACACATAGAAACAAATTGGCGGGGCGCACTTCGGACACACTAAAAAATTCCATGCGCTCCGCGCTCACATTATGCTGGACCCACGTGCCTTAACACCGCTGCTACGACTCCATCCTAGGGGAAACACTGAAGCCTTACACTTACACTGTAAGGATTAGTAACATGTATTGTGTTTATGGGATGACATTCAGAGATGTTTAAACACAATGAGAAAGCGTTAGCATACATGCTAGCATTAGCCATACTAGCCTGTATACATGCTTATTGCACAGCTAGCATTAGCTATATTTACCTTGTTAACACTTGGTGGTCCTATCAATGACGTGCAGTGGGGTTCATGGCTGGTGAGGCACTGACTCTTTCAGAGTCAGATTTACAAATATTATATTTTGACCTTAATCGAAATATTCTGCTGTTTTCAAAAGCTTTTTTAGTCTGATGCTTCAATTCATTTTAAACAGACCGTTCAACAAAAGGATACCCAACATCTAAATATTGGATTGTTCTTTCTTAGTAAGATCCCATTTTCATTACAATTGTGGTCTTACCTTGACTTGAAGATGAAGTCCATGCTATCCTTCTGGACAACAATCTCTATTACTTTTTTGTAAAAGTCCTCCTTATCTTCCTGTAATTTGAAAAGTCTAGCTTGTTGTTTGTGTCTACCGTCTCTGCGTAGAATAACAGTAGCAACAAGAACCTGTGGGCTCATGTGCGCCCCCTTCAGTGCGGCAGAGGTTATGGCTGCCTCCCCTGGTGCTTTTTTCATTGCCGTTGTATGATGAGACCAGCGAGCCTAAATATCATATACGTAAAATAAGTTATTTAGAGACTATGGATGGCGAGGATAAATGTAATAAAGGGATCTACAAACATTACATTGGTGACATACAGTGTAACAGGCATGCGCTTAGTGCCCGCGCTCCAGCCAGTTTCTGTGGGGTGACACATTCTGAGGTGAGGCAGAGCTCATCTGCCTCACCTCACCCCACAGTAACTGGCTTGAGCGCGCTCACAAAATAAGTGCCCGCGTTAAATTAGTGCACGCGCTCCAGCAAATTATTATGGGCTTACAGAGCTCGTCCCTGCCTCACTTCTCATCGCTACCCGTACTTGTAGCGGAGCTCGGCAAATTTGCTGATTTTTACTTTGACTTTAAAAAGTGATTGGAATCATACATAAAGCACATTTACAACACAGATCAGTGGAGACATTTTATTATTATTACTATTTAGTTTTTCTTTAGTTGTTTTTCCGTTCCATTGGAGTACGTTTGAATGTCAGTGGACTGCAAATAAGTTAATAAAGGAGCATGGCTGCTAATTTCCTGGCTCTCAAAAGAGTTTGGTTGGCTGTTTAATCTATGTTCACACTGAGACAGTACAACACATAGAGAGAACAGTGCACCTATTGTGTAAATACATACAAGCAGGTCACCAGAGATGGGGTCGTTACTAAAAAAAAGTAATATATTACACTCTAAATAAAGTAACTCGTTACTTTACTCGTTACTTTACTCGTTACTTTACTCGCAGGGCCGGCCCGCCCCTCCCTACAGGCAGATCACGCAGACTGTGGCGCACCTATAGTGTAAGCGCGCCACATTTTTGCCTCTGCGAGACTCCACTTGCACCCCCAATTACTATTGCATTAAGGAAGACATAACACAAGTCTTTCTTTTTATATGCTCTTTAATAAAATAGGCTACCAGCCTACCACAACAAGCTAACAGTCTGTGCAACGTAAAGACACTAATTAATGAAACCAGTTCAAGACGCATTATTCTTATTCTTATCATTCTTTATGAGCGCAGTAACGGTTAGGTAGGCCTATCTAATTACTTATTTATTTAGTATTCCATAACTTAGTAACAGAGATGGTCAAACTAAAGTGGTAGAGACATGGCAGAATTCCTACAATGAAGCGGGGCATTGAACTGTTCACCCGTGAGCAGTGTTGGGCAAGTTACTTCCAAAATGTAATATATTACATATTACTTATTACTCTCTTTTGAAAGTAATAAGTTACATTACAATATTACTGTCTCTGAAATGTAATGAGTTACACTACTTTAGTTACTTTTTAGTTACTTTCACCAAAATAACCGCAAAAGAATAGCTAGGTATTTTAAATGCTAAAATGTAGTTTAGTGCAGCTCATTATGCTTCCAGTGAAGGGCAATGTGGTATAGCATAACAACTGTGTAGGCCCTTAAGGCTACTAACAACTTGTATTACAGGGCTTAGTTGAATACTCGATACTGATTGTAAATTCTTAACATGTGACACGTTGTTAATACAGCAGTACAGACCGCTGTCAAGGACTATAATGAAGGTTAACATATTGTAAATCAAGGCAAATATTATTTAAACCATGCTCATGGTTTGAAATGGCAAACATTGAAAGGCAAAAGTATTATTAAAACCATGTATCCTACTACATCATCACCTTGGTCCCATCATATACGCTGGGAAGAGAATATTTACTGTGCTTGAAAACTGGTATCACATCATCATGTGAGGTTGACTTTGTGACCTGGAGAACATTTCAGCTGCAACATCAGCTCGTTGAAAATAAGCTTGGGATATGAGATATTTTTGTAGCCATTCGTGGTGAAGGCATCTGTGCTATTGTATGCATTATTTTTGACCCAACATTTCTACAGGCATGTCAGAATATGGTATGGTAGAATATTGTTTAGATATACCTGGCACCTGCGGGCCGCAGAGGGGCGACGTAGTTTCGGGCGACGAAGACTGCTGCTCCGGAGCTGGCGAGTCAGGCGGGAGTAAGCTAGTGTCCACAACGGAGGGTAAAGTGATGTCCGCATCTGACCTGTTGCTACTGTCTGCAGTAGATGCAGTGTTGCTGGCGTTTAGTGATGGTTGCTTTAACCATTTTCGTATAAATGATTATCCACAGATCAGATGTGTGTCACTGCTGTGGAAGCACTTTGGAAATGATGCACGCGCAGCGGAGCAGGTCACGCGCACCTGACACAATTTGTTGTTAGTATTTTTCGCTACGTTCTCTTTTTTGAATGGTTGCATAACGTTCAACTTCCCCGAAGATCTCGACGCGAAGCCTGAAAGGTAAACACCAGGTTTACTAATCTATCCACACAATTTGTCGGGTTTCGGAATGTCTCGCTATGTTAGTACATTCTTAAAAAACAAAACACCATTTAATTTCGGGTTAAAATGTGTTGTAACTGCGTTACTGAGCATTGTAACGGGTAATATATTACCCACATTTCATTAGTAATGCGTTACATTACTTCGTTACAGCAAAAAGTAATATATTACTGTAACTCCGTTACTTTTGTAACGCGTTACACCCAACACTGCCCGTGAGAGGGCGATCAAGAAAAGAGAGCGAGCGGCCCCGTTGAGCGAGCACTGCACGTGGAGATGTGGATGCGCAAGTCGCGCAGATTACGTACATATAAACCTGCGGCGGAAACCCCTCTTGTCTGTCAGTGTGATTATGACTGATTTTATAAAAATAATGAAGTAACGCGTGTCGGCGCAATGTTAGTAACTGTAGTGTGATTACTGAATTATAAAAGTAACGCGTTACACTACTCCGTTACAGACAAAAGTAATATTATTACAGTAACGCGTTATAGTCCGGGAGCAGTGGGGTTGAACCTCGTTTCGTCTGATGACGTTTTTTTTCCCGCTGTTTCTTGTAGCTTGGGGGTACCTCTTCAAAATCCAAGAAGGTGCCCGGTGATATCCCTTGAGCATTTTTGGATATTAACCCCTTCATGCCCACAATTCCCAAATCCCTGAAAAATAAGGATTTATGAGATTTCATCCAAAATTCTCAATAGAAATGCGCAAAATTAGCTTTCTCCAATGTTTATTCATAAAGGAGGTCATGTGTTCTAAATAAATGAATATTAACCCTTTTATGCCAAGCCAGCAAAACAGGTAGCTGGATGAACCTTCTTACACCCATTGAGCTTTTGAGATCCAGAACAATGGATTTAAAGAAAACATTTTGAATATGCTTTACATGTCTAACACATGTTGTAACCATCATGTAAAGCGTAATATACCCTGTGATTATGTAATTAAACCATAATTGCAAGATGTTGTTGTATTCTGCCTCCAGATTGTATTTGGTATAATTGGCGGTTGGTGCAGTTCCTGTATTATTCCTAGCTATTTGAGTTTGCTCGTCAAGACAAAAACACACTGGGGACTCTTTGGATCATCCGTCCACTTCTTGTATGCCCTTGATGAAGCATAATCTGTAAGTATTTTATTTCTAAGATTATTGTGGACACTATTATATCTTATATTGACTATTATTTCAAATTATTATACATTTGTGACCCGCTCGATCAGTCGGAAGTCGCAACGGCTCATTTCAAAATAAACGTTGATTTGTGTAAAAAACTAGTTTTTCAGGGTTCGGGTGTTTGATTTTAAATAAATAAAGTCTTGGCTTTCAGAATATGAAACTTTTATTTCCAAAATCTCACGACAAATACATGTTTGAAGCTTGTAAAGGGAATATGACAGCTCTCATTGTCCACTCTGCTGTTCAGCAGCGCCGCTTCCCCTCCCTCCGCTGAAATTATGAATGTAAGGCGTATTATATAGTAATCAAGGATAACACGGCAGGGTCCGTTACAGTTTGTTTTCATCTCATTTCAAATAAACAATGTCTTGGTTTTCAGAATATTAAACTTATTTAAACTAGCTTCCAACGGCATGATTACAAGCGGAGAACGGAGTAATTTAACGTCACAGCTAGGGTGACCAGATGTCCCGCTCTGTTATATATTATTATATTTGTTAAACGGCATCATAATGCGCTGACAGGCGAAAGTGGTGCACCCCCGCCTTTTTCTCAAAATGATGACTCGTGACAGTCATTAGCCTATATAATGTGACATATTTTGCTTAATATTTGGAGTACAACAACAATCTGACATCATTAGAAAATTAGGAATCTCCTCTTTCCAACAGTGTATATAACTCAAAATGTCTCTTCGGGTCAATGTGACTGATTTCGATAGAGCAAGTCACATTTGTTTTTCTTTCTCATGATGCTAGCTATTGATGTAGTCTACTGTTAGCGTGGCTATCATTCAATGTAAATCAGTCAAGAATAACACTGGAAATGGGTAGGCTATTAGAATAAAATATTAGCATAGATGGACATGTAAGTGTATCAACCTTTTTTATTTTCTTTACAGGGTTTACATTGGTTATGGATCCAGTGCCTGATGAGTGCCACTTCAGTTGGAGGTTTAACTGCCAAGCGAAGAAGGAACCGTTGATCTCTGCAGGAGCAGTCAGATTAGCAAACATTATCGAGTGTCGCAAGATATATGGTGATGAAAAACACTTTGAGCTTCAAGAAACATTGGACAATAACAACAAATTCACTTTGAAATGCCATAAAATGTATGTTTCATGTTACACCTCAAAGACTCAATATGAACGGCACAAACGTCAGAGGGCTGGAGAAACAGATTCAAAAGTTCCTTGCAAGGTGACCAGGCGCTCACAGTCAGGGGACTCAGATGAACCTTTCCATTTTCAGAAGCATTGTGTTTTCTGTGGTGAGTTTTGCAATCTTAACATTGTCAAGAAGAACCCGTCCAGATGGAGGGCTGCATTCTTATTCCGAGAATTGGAGACCAAGAAGTCTCTATTAGAAGTTTGTGGAAAACTAAAGGATGCTGTTTCGAAAAGCGTCCAACATCGTCTTCAGGGGACAATTAGTGATCTGCATGCTGCAGATTCCCGGTACCATGTTGACTGTCGACAAAGATTTGTCCAATTTAGGTCACTCCCAGGGCAGGCGGTTAGAAGTTCAAAGGACACTGACTAAGATCCTCCCTTTACGTCAGTTGCAGAGAAGATGACAGCTGACCGGTCAAACATGTGGAATTCTGTTGAACTGTTTGCACTCTATGCAGACCTTCATGGGGATAAGCTTTCTAGGAAGACCCTCATCCGGCAACTCCAGCAGACATTTGAAAGTGATCTTCTGGTACTATCCTCACCTGGGATAGCTGACATCATTGCTTTTCGTAGTTGTGCCTCGCAGACTCTTCGACTTGTGAATGATGACGAGGATGACATGGAGAGCATCGCAGTGAAAGCTAGCAAGCAAATCATTCAGGATGTGAAAAAACATTGATATGGACAAGGGACACTATAACATCAGCATTAATAAGGACATGATCAAAGAGTCAGTGAGTGACTTTCTGTTGATGTTGTTAGCAAAGGTTTCTCCAAAGCTAGATAATACCCTTCCTGCACTGCTCATAGGTTCAATTGTCACTAGTACTCTCAAGGCTCAGGCAACTTGTTTGCAAGTAGACCTAGCAGGAAAAATGGTAGAGTCCAAGAAGCTTATCAATAGCATGTATTCCTATGGTATCGCAGGTTCAAGAAATCAGCATCTCAGGCAGCAGTAGCAGATTTGAAGTTGTCTGGCATATTTAATGCTGACGATGGTCTAGTTCAGGCTATTGTGGATAATTTTGATGCTGATATAGCCTCTCAGAATGGTAAGCAATCCACACATTCACTAGCTGTCCTTCTCACACAGTACTCGCTGAGCTCTGAAGAGGGTGAGGAGCAAACCAATCCAAAGATCAACAGGATCCCTAAAGATTCACCAGACATTCCATACAATGTAGACATTCACAGATACCAGGGACCTAAACAGCCTCCAAGGCCACCAGATGAAGCCACAAAGACTGTCTGCTCCCTGAAGTCACTTGCTCACCAAGTAGTTGTGGTTACGAGAGCTTCAGAGGCGGACCTTAGTTTTCTACAGGAAGTTCTTACTCAGGACAACTGCCCAGAATACCATGGATACAACACAAAACATAGCAGGGACCTGGGCACTCTCCCCCAGGCCAAGACAAAAGCGCTCTACTTACCCCTGATCGACATGAAGCCATCTGATCCCGATACAATGATGACAGCCATGGCCAGAGTACAAGAGCTCACATCTGAAACTGGTCAGAATTTCAGTGTGCTGACATGTGACCAGCAGCTCTACCCGGTTGCAGTGCAAGTGTTATGGGCCCATCCAGATAAGTTCAAAGACATGCACTTACGTCTTGGGGGTATGCATGCATTGATGAGTTTGGTTGGGGCTATAGGTTCACTGATGGCGGAAAGTGGACTCTCTAGTGTCCTGTCAGAAGTATTTGGTGGGATTGCCAAGATGTTGAATGGGAAGAAGTTCCCTCAGAATGTACGTGCCCTGCGCATGATGGAGGAGGTGCTGCGGAGTGTGATTATGTATGGCCATTTCCAGAAAGCAGACGATCTGATGAGAGCCTTGAATCAGATTGCTAGTCAAAGTAGGACAGCCAAACTTTGGGTTGAGGTCTTGGTGAAACCAGTGTTGCTGATGATGTCGTACATCCGGGCTGAACGTGAGGGTGACTGGCTTCTCCATCTGACCACATTCCGGAAGATGCTTCCCTACTACTTTGCAGCTGGCCATGTCAACTATGCCAGGTATGGCCTCTTCTACCTCCGTTCCATGGAGAAGCTTCCTCCACATGTCCAAGGCTATTTCCTCCAAGGGCAACATGTGACGCGACACATCCGTGGAATATGGAACGGACTGTGGAGTGACCAGTTCATAGAGTCCACCTTCATGAGGTACGGCCACAGAGCAGGAAGGATCATTGGGATAACCTTAAAGCCAGAAGCACTGAAGATCTGGGCCCTGAGCCGCCACATCTGCTGCAAGATTGAATCAGACATAAAGGACATAGAAGAGGAGGAGACAAATACAACAAAAGTAAATCTCTATCACAAGGAGGAGGCTAAAGCCAGGGTTAGAGCAGACACCAAGGACAGGGATGGACTTCATCAGAAACTAGACACCTGCCTCCATCCATTGGATCCCAACACACATCCAGGAGAGAGCATTGTGAACATCACCAGTGGCAAGA